>NW_027512540.1:0-240000 GCF_048772815.1 Callospermophilus lateralis | reverse complement strand
CTTTTTTCGTGGGGCGGGGCGTGGACATCAAACCCGCATGCAATAGGACATGCTCTCCTTGAGGTCCACTTCAAGGATCACTCAAGTGCAGTGCCTTGCCTCGCATCCTGTATCGTGACGAAGGTGGACGAAGGGGGACAGCTAAGGCTGAACTGTGGCTGTACACAACGACAAACGAGTTGACCGCACCCCGAAAGAAAGGCACGGACTTTAAGGCGATAGAGAAGCATTAGTGTGGAAACCCACCTGCGTGCAATGGCAGCAAGACCGGGAGAGTGCAAGGGCTTTCCAAAACTAAGAGAATAACGAGGAAAGACATGCCGATCCCAGTGCAATGTTATAATAACTTGGGGTGAAATGGCCATGTCAAAGATTTACTGTTTAAGATGCGCAAGCCAAACTTGAGGTGAATTGCCATTTTCTAAAGCTGCAAGAGCTTGGATGATCATAGCCTTATCGTGAGCATTGCGGGCCTTGAGGCGACAGAGAAACCACAAACAGAGAAACATACCGAAGCAACACATTGCACCAAAAATGCCTACCCCCACCCACTCTTTAAAAAAGGAAAAGGCAGAAGATATCCAATCGGTGAATTGACCCAAAGTCACGGGATCAACACGGGTGCTATTCAAGACAGCTATCTGGGTTAGTTGAGACTGGATCATGTCTTCCGCTTCCATGGACCAATTTCCAGCCAAATATTCGCCAATGGTGCGGGAAGCATTCCTGGAATCATTAAATCTGACAGAGGTTATGCATAAATGTGCACGTTGGTCAACACAACCCAAAAGCACTAAGTCAGCCAATTCTTCTACCTGAGCTTAGAGTAAATCTATTCTTTGGTTGGCAGCTAAAATCCCTGACAAAATATGTTGATTAATTGTATTTTGGGATTCAATTATGGTGGAAGTTTGTTGGACAACTTGATTAATAGTGGCAGCAGTTTGTACTTGATTGGCCATAGCCACTCCGGCCGTAACCGCTGCAGCAGCAGATACCGCCACGGCTGTCACTATAGCCGCTGTGATTCCAAAATCTCTGTGGACTCTATGTAGCTCAACAATAGGGAATTTATCAGGATCCGCAGTGACCGGGATTGGGACAAAAGTTGGAATCTTCATAAACACTGCTACAGTCCAGGAACCATTCCAACACTCAGATAAGAGACAGGTAGTATGAGAACAATCAGCATCCCCGATGAGGTGGCCTTAGCCAAAAGGAATAAGAAGGGGGATTGGACACAGACCATTGCAGGAGGCAATGTGGCATTATACAACAGAGAGTTGAATGAAACAGATGTAAGTCTATTACCTTGTTCACTTTCCCTAACAGTACCAGAAATATTAGCCAGCCAACTTTTGGCTCCTACCAACTGAGCCAGTGCAGAAATATCGGCTGAAGCCCCCTTTTCATTGGAAATCAGCCATTAAAACCAGGACAAACCTACTCCTGTAGAGGAGGTGGCACTATTGTTAAAGTTATAAACATACCTATCAAGAGAGGGGGAAAGGGAGAAACCTTTAGCAACTTGATGTTTCTCCCAAGAATGATCCTGACAAGGCGTAAATATTGGGGGGAACCAAGATTAGGGGAACAGTAAGGAGAGGCCTTGAAATGAGTGGCATTATAAATACTACTAGAAAAAGGAGGCACTGGGATTAGTACCTCGGAGATAATAGCCAAGGTAGTTATGTTAAGAGCAGAGCTGTTGTTTGCAGGGGTCTCTGAGCCTGATTGATTCCCCAAAGCTACCTTGCTCAATACAGCACTGATAATGCTTCCTGAGACCTGATTGGACCGCAATGGGTCCTCCCAGTTAGTCAAATTTTTGGTCTTAAGGCTAATGCAATTAGCGTTTCTAAGGCTGAAACAAAAAACTCCTGTGAGATTAACTTGAGATTGATTAAAAATTCTCTCCATGTCCCCTCTAGGAGAGGCACAGGGAGCAGACATCTCACATGAGGTAGAAAAAAGAGTGGGGAGGACACTAGAATTACCATGAACCGGCATCGGCATTGGCCATGCCCGTGCCACTGCCCACCACCGCATTGGTGTCGCCTGTGCCATCGGCACCAGCACCAGAGCCAGAGCACTTAGTAGAATGAAGATCCTCATCACAGGATTGTTGTGGTATCTCTTGTTGCTGGTCAGTTGATGTTGAGACTCTTCTTGTCAAGCGTTCAGGGACCCACAACGGTTCCGTACGATCCTGGGGAAAAACACATACAGATCCTCGTGCCCATGTCAGCACGGGGTCAGGGCCGTTCCATTGGCCCGTAAGAACATCCTTCCACTTAACATAGCCAAACACAGAGGGCTGAGCGGACACATGTCTATCGGCCGCAGAGCGACCATGAATATCCAAATTCAAAAAATTAATGCTAAAGAGAGCTAAGGACAGGCGTTCTTTAGGAGTGTGTTCAGCTCCTATTCCCCCTTTTTGTTTTTGTAAAGTTTCCTTTAAGGTGCGATGAGCATGCTCAACAATGCCTTGTCCTTGAGGATTATAAGGCAAACCATGAGTAAGTTGCACTCCCATAGTAGAACAAAAAACTGTAAATTGTCTGCCAGTATAAGCAGGTCCATTATCAGTCTTAAGGGATGCAGGTGCACCCCATGCTGCCCATGCCTCTAAACAGTGAGTAATGATATTACGTGCCTTTTCTCCTGATAAAGCAGAAGCATGGATAATTCCAGAGCACGTATCAACGGAAACATGCACATACTTAAGGTTACCAAAGTCAGGTATATGTGTCACATCCATTTGCCAAACAATCAATGGCTTTAATCCCCGTGGGTTTACTCCATAATTAGGGGGATGAAGAAATGTGACACAATGGGGACATTGCAATACTATCTGCCGAGCATCCGCTCATGAAATGGAAAAAGGCCTGCGCAGCATTAATGCATTAACATGGAAGTTTTGGTGAAACAACTTAGTCCTCTCTAAGGAGGAAGCCAAGCATATCAATTGGCCTCTAGTGGCTAAGTCCGCACAGGCATTACCTTGGGATAACGGACCAGGAAGAGAGGTGTGAGCCCTGATGTGCATTGGATAAAAAGAAGCAGTGCGGTTAGAGATAAGCTGTTGAAGCTGAGTAAAGTAAACAGACACATTGTGGGCATCACTAATAGTTCCCACGGTCTCCAGGACTTTTAGTGCTTGTACCACATAGCAGGAGTCCGAAATAAGATTAAAAGGAAAAGAACACTGTTTAAAAACTTCAATAACAATTTGTAGTTCTACCCATTGTGGATTTCCAGGAGCAAATTGATGCTGGATAGGGGGAGAGTCATTAATTACATAAGCTCCCATTCCAGACTTGGAACCATCAGTAAAAATGTTAACAGCCCCCGGAATTGGACTGGATGAAGTTACCTTAGGGAAAATGATGGGACGTTCTTTAACAAAATGGAGTAATGGATGAGAAGGGTAGTGATTATCAATACCCCCTTGAAACGAGCAACACAGAATAGCCCAGTTGTCTAGAGTAGCACATAAAATATTAAGTTGAGCTTTAGTGTAGGGTATGATAAGAGAAGAAGGTGATTGGCCGAAAAATTGAATGCTTTGTTGAATCCCTTTAAGTGCCAATGCTGCAACAGCATCAGGATAATATTCTAAGGATTTTCCTGGGGATACATGTGGGTGGATCCATAGTAAAGGCCCATCTTGCCACAGTACTCCAGTAGGCTGCCGCATAGTGGCAAGCACACATAACTGGAAAGGTTTATCACTCTGGAGCCTGCATAGAGTGGCATGCTGTATAGCTTGTTCTACTTTTATAAGGGCCGCTCTAGCCTCAGTAGTGAGGCTACTAGGGGAAGCAAGATCTGGATCACCCTTAAGAGTAGCATACAAAGGCTGGAGCACAATATTAGGAATATGTAAATATCCTCTTATCCAATTAATATCTCCCAGCAATTTTTGAAAATCATTTAGAGTTTGGAGATCTTGAGTCCCGATGGTAATTTTTTGTGGTTTTAATTTGTCATACCCAATTGTCACTCCCAAAAACCTGATAGAATCCCCCGTTTGAACCTTTTCAGGTGCGATGTGCAGTCCATGTTGAGCCAACAGCATCACGAGTTCTTTATAAGCCTCATAAACTGTCTGTTCTAATTTTGCGGCCAATAACACATCATCCATATAGTGAATGATCTTGGTGGAGGAATACTTACGTCTGAGAGGTGCGAGTGCCTTCCCCACATACATCTGGCACATCGTGGGACTGTTAGCCATCCCTTGTGGCAACACCACCCACTCAAACCTTTGATCTGGTTCTTCGTGATTACACGAGGGAAGGGTGAAAGCAAAACGTTGTGAATCTTTAGGATGCAAAGGAATGGAAAAGAAACAGTCTTTAATGTCAATAACAATTATATGCCAGCCTTGAGGAACAGAGGAGAGCAGAGGCAGCCCTCTTTGAATGGGCCCCATAAGCTGCATCTGAGCATGAACTGCTCGTAGATCATGCAGTAGGCGCCACTTCCCTGATTTTTTCTTAATGACAAATATGGGAGTATTCCATGGAGAAGTAGAAGGTTGGATGTGACCCAAATCAAGTTGTTCTTTGACTAGATCATGGGCTGCTGCCAGTTTAACTGAGGGAAGAGGCCACTGAGGCACCCAAACAGGCTCCTCGGTGAGCCATGTTATAGGTATTTGAGCCCCAGTGGCCCCTAGGAAAAACTCAGACCAAACCTGTTAAGCTTTTGATGACCTTGCACAGGATGCTTACATCCCTGTAGGTGCCTTCCTAGTCCTTGACCTGGCCTATACCCCATATTTTGCATGATATGTTGAGACACTGGGGAATAGTCATTACTAAGAGTGAACCCCATGTCTTTCATCAGATCACGGCCCCATAAAGAAATGGGTAAATCAAGTACATAAGGCTGAAAGGTACCATCATGTCCTTCCGAGTCCTTCCAAGATAGATGTCTACAGCTGATTTGAGGGGCTTGGGCATATCCAAGTCCTCTAAGGATTGATCAGAAGCCTGCACTGGCCATCCCCTAGACCAGTCCTTAAGGGCTATGATACTACGATCTGCTCCTGTGTCCAGCAATCCCACAATATATTTACCTTCTATGCTTAATTCCAAAGTGGGGCGATTGCTCATATCCAGTGACAAATAGGCACAATTTCCTCCGGTGGTACCAATCTGATTTCCTGTCCGTGACCTTGAGTCAGCAGGGAAGTGATTATGCAAACTAGGCAAAATTAGCAATTGAGCTATCCGATCCCCTGGGGAGATAGACACAATGCCCCTTGGAGCTTCCACCATAACTTTTACTGCCCCTACAGTATCAGGGTTTATAACTCCGGGGAAAACATGAAGACCTTGTAGGACAGAGGATGCACGTCCAATTAACAAACATACAGTGCCAGGGGGTAAAGGCCCTTTGAACTCAGTTTCCACCAATTGGATTCCCATCTTAGGTGTTAATACGAGTCTGGAGGTGGAACAGAGGTCCAATCCTGCGGCACCTTTAGTGGCTCTCTGCATCTCGTGGGATGGCACAGTGAAGGCCATGTCTCGGGTTCGGGTGTGACATTCTCCATTGACCCATATATTCGTGGGCCCTGGGGTCGTTTTTTGGCCCAGCTGAAATAGGCTGTCCATGGATGTCCCTCACTGATCTACACTCTCTTGCCCAATGCTTCCCCTTTTTGCATTTTGGACACAGCCCCGGTTGACGAGGGCTATTAGAAGGGCCACCGCGAGGAGGTCCAGTAAAATTGTATTTTTTGGGACAGTCACGTTTGAAATGGCCGGATTGACCACAATGGAAGCATGTTACGGCACCAGGACCGCCCCCTTTTGTGATCCGAAGGACAGCAGCTGCAAGACCTGCATTAGTTAAAGGTCCTCCAAGCTCTCTACACACTTTCATCCAAGCTTCTATGCCCTTGTTTTTATAAGGAGCGATGGCTGCTTTACATTCTTTGGTGCATTGCTCAAAAACAAGTTGTTTAATCAAGGGCATTGCTCTACCAGGGTCACCAAAGATTTTTCCTGCGGCATCCACCATCCTAGCAACAAAGTCCGAGAAAGGTTCTGTGGGGCCTTGCATGATTTTTGTTAAATTGCCAGACACTTCTCCTCTATTTGGGAGTGATTTCCATGCACGGATACAAATGTTATTGATCTGTTCGTATACCTCAGGGGGGTATCCTGTTTGTTGATTAGCAAATCTGCCTTGTCCCAAAAGCATTTCTTTGTCCCAATGGGGGTGTCCGGCCGCATAGTTTTGGGCAGCCTGCTCTACAGCGCCCTCTAGCACAAAGGTTCTCCAGTCCAAATATTTGCCTGGAGAAACACAAGCCCGAACAAGGCTAGCCCAATCAGAGGGAGTCATACAGTATCTAGACAGACTCTCCACCTGAGTTAATGTGAAGGCGGCATCCACCCCATAAGTGCGCACAGACTCTGCCAGGGTCTTCACAATTTTGAAATCTAAAGGCTCATGGAATCTTCCCCTATTGTCATCCTGGAAAACTGGATAAGCAAGACCCATCTCAGCGTTAACAGCCCTCCATGCTTGGGCATGGAAAGCTCTCCTCGAAACACCCTCACAGTACGGCGGCGGGTCCGGAGGATCATTTTTCTTGAGCTCCTGTTTATTTTTGTTCCCTTCTCCCATAGTTAAACTCCCTAGCTGCCGAGACAGTCTCCCGAGCTCCTCCTTCTCATCCTCCTCCTCTTCTGACCCACTTTTGCATGGGAGTGTGCGCAGTGTACTGAGATATGGATACAAGCGTTTCCTCCCCCGTTTCTCACTCTGCACATTCCCTTCCTCCTGAAATATTTAACTCCGTGCCAGAGACAATCGCCTCCTCCCCTGTTTCTCGCTCTGCACATTCCCTTCCTCCTGAAATATTTCACTCCGTGCCAGAGACAATCGCCTCCTCCCCTGTTTCTTGCTCCGCACACTGCCATCCTCCTGAAATACGTCACTGCCTGCCGGAGATAATTGTTTCCTCCCCTGTTTCTCGCTTCGCACACTCCCACCCTCCTGAAATACCTCACTGCCTGCCATTTCTGATCTTTCTTCATGTAATTGCTCTAAAACTTCTTGTCCTTTAGTAAGTGCTTCCTGACATCTGCCATCTGCGAGGCAACTACGGATCATCTTCCAAAGGGGTATCACCCCACCCTCTAATATGCCCTGCTCAGAAGCAAAGTCAAGATCTGTGCCTAACTTATCCCAGCTAGGTATAGTGAGGCTGCCAGAAAATGCGAACCACGGGGCAACAATATCTGTCTTCTGTAAAAATCTCTGTAAAGTACTACGTTTCACTTTTAGGCCCTTGGAACGTAACAGGTTATCTAGGGCCAGGAGAAGCGGACTTGAAGATATGGCACCCATGACACAACAAAAGACACACAACAAACAAAAGTGAAAGTAAGAGCAAAAGTACACAGTGCAGCTGCAATAAGATTTAATGCTCTCTCTGGCTTTACAGAGGAGCTGCCGCTTTGATAGCGGGTCCTAATTACCTAGGACTAATCTCCGCTTTGACCGCGGGTCCCAATTAATCTGGGACTAATCTCCGCTTTGACCGCGGGTCCCAATTAATCTGGGACTAATCTCCACTTTGACCGCGGGTCCCACTTTCCTAGGACTGATCTCCGCTTTGATAGCGGGTCCTACTTATCTAGGACTGATCTCCGCTTTGACCGTGGGTCCTACTTACCTGGGACTAATTGGTGCACCACCCCTGACTGCTGAAAGTTCTGGTTCCCGGGTTTTCAGCAACACTTGTCGCGACCCCTTGCCCGCAAGGAAGACGCAACTCAGGAATCTTCATTCAGCAGTTTATTCAGGCCCTTGATATTTCTTCTAATTCCCCGTCGGATGCCCCTCCCAGCCTTAATAAAACATCCCAAGCCCCAATGCGAAGCTGCCACGTGGAACTTTCTCACAGGGTGCTGAGAAACCATGCACCAACTCTCCCAAACAAGGAGTTGTTTATTACAGACCACAGTGGAGCCAGCGCCATCTTCTAATGGCGACCATAATCTGCAGAAACGGCTCACCACAGCCTGTGTGGAGAGCAGTTCCCGGGTGCCTATGGTCGATATACAATTCTAACTTCTGAATGTGTCACAGGATGTAGGGGTAACCTCCATCTCATGGGAACCTTCGAAGCATCTGTTAGAACAAAGTGGTTACCAAGGCAGTGACCTCATTCAGTTCCTGAAGGAATTGACCTACCTCACTTCTTTGTTGATGCAATTTGCTGAACTCGGGATCCAGGAAGCCAAGCACCCAGAGCCAGTCCCAGTCCCAGTCCCATTGGGTTCACTTGTTTGGATTTACCAAAGACAGAGTCAGTCTTTCTTGGTCAATACTGATCTGTGGATGGTTAAATGCCAGGAAAGCTTTGAAGAGGGGCCTTCCTGAGAAAGCAGGTAGTGACTCCCTGACGGCTCCTGACAACTTTACAGAGTTGGTAATGAAGACCAGATCTGAGACAGGACAGGCCATTTCGTGGGAACATAGTATGGCCAATCAGTCTGAGGACACTCTGGATAGTCACAGACCTACTTGGGTAAAGGAGGTGCCTTTGTGGGTGTGCATGTGAGTTTGGTTTTGTCTCATGTTATGATAATAGGTAGGAAAGGCAGTTTGTTTGGTTTGGAGTGGACTGTTTTTAATAAGTCATTTGACATGGCGAGTGTTTCTTTGTTTGTGTATCCCACTGTATCCGTGGTTGTAGACCTTTGAAAAGCGAATGCATCAATGGTTGTGTCCTGTCTAATATAAAGTGTCCCAGCGTTCATCCTGCCCAATTTAAGAATGGAGAGTGGCTTGCCTATGGATGGGCAATACCTACTATCTTTCTAAGTTCCTGTTTCTTCGTGAATTCTGGCCACTCTCCTGAATAGGCTCATGGTTTTGTGTCCAACATATGTACCACCACAAGGCTCTGTGACATGGCCATGTACTGATAGCTGAAGGGAATGGGAGAATCTCAGAAAACTCAGATATCAGTGTGACCAGGAAAGTCTTAGTGGAGAAACCCTGCTTTGGGCCTTTTGCTTACTTATGTTTCTATTACCCTGAATGTCAAGAAGGTCTTTACCTCAGGCCACCCCTTTGTGAAGCCTTAAGAAAACTGTTTTCATATGGAAATAAATGGGCATCACCTGTGGCTCTTTGCTTAATTGCTTTGGAATGGGATGTGCTTGAATCAGCCTCTTGTCCTTGTGTGAGGTTGTGGCTTAAATTCTCAGCACCTGATAGATCTAAATAAAAATCCCCTGTGCTTCCAAACCAAAATGGCCAAAAGAGCAGTCATTGTGGATAAATTTTTTTGCCTTCTTAGGTTGGGTTCCTGACCTACATCAAGTGAGAATAGGAATCCTTTGGGTCAAATGCGTTCTTCAAATCCCTGCAGAGGCTATCCCATAGGTGCTTGGGTTTTCTCATGACTCCAAATCACATAAAGAATCTATACCTGACAGCTAGTAGGCCTCAAATTGGAAAAGCGGAACACTTTACCAGCAGGAATATTTGATCACTCCTGGTTCAAAGGAAGAGTACCCCGGCCACCATGATTTTAGGCAAATGAGGGGCAAGTGAGCTTATTTTGGACACTTTCTTGGCCTTGCTTCTCATAGAAACCTCCAGCCACAGGGTATGATGAGTGTCTATATGGAAGAAGATGAGTGTCATGTGGGAGTGTTTTGGATTTAAGCGAAGAAAGAGAGAACTGAAATTACTGACATATGGGATCAAAAAGGCAATATAACAACAGATGCTACAGAAATAAAGAAGACAATTAGAAATTATTTTGAAAACCTATATTCCAATAGAATAGAAAATAGTGAAGACATTGATAAATTTCTTAAGTCATATGATTTGCACAAACTGAGTCAGGAGGATACACACAATTTAAACAGACCAATATCAATGGATAAAATAGAAGAAGCAATCAAAAGACTACCAACCAAGAAAAGTCCAGGTTCAGATGGGTATACAGCGGAGTTTTACAA
Organism: Callospermophilus lateralis; assembly: GCF_048772815.1. NCBI lineage: Eukaryota > Metazoa > Chordata > Mammalia > Rodentia > Sciuridae > Callospermophilus > Callospermophilus lateralis. Next base: position 229,990 of record NW_027512540.1, on the reverse strand, counting down.
GACCTTTAAAAAAGAATTAATACCAATAATTTTCAAGATATTTCAGGAAATAGAAAAAGAGGGAGCTCTGCCAAATTCATTCTATGAGGCCAAGAACACTCTGATTCCGAAACCAGACAAAGACACCTCAAAGAAAGAAAACTACAGACCAATATCTCTGATGAACCTAGATGCAAAAAACCTCAATTAAATTCTAGCGAATTGGATACAAAGGCACATCAAAAAAATTGTGCATCATGATCAGGTAGGATTCATCCCTGAGATGCAAGGACGGTTCAATATACAGAAATCAATAAATGTTATTCACAACATAAATATACTTAAAGATAAGAAGCATATGATCATCTAGATAGATGCAGAAAAATCATTCGACAAAGTAGAGCATCCCTTTATGTTCAAAACATTAGAAAAACCAGGGATAACAGGAACTTACCTCGACACTGTAAAAGCTATCTATGCTAACCCTCAGGCTAGTATCATTCTGAATGGAGAAAAATTGAAGGCATTCCCTCTAAAATCTGGAACAAGACAGGGATGTCCTCTATCACCACTTCTATTCAATATAGTTTTCGAAACTGGCCAGAGTAATTAGACAGACGAAAGAAATTAAAGGCATAAAAATAGAAAAAGAAGAACTTAAAATATCACTATTTGCAGATGACATTATTCTTTATATAGAAAACCCAAAAGGGTCTACAAAAAAAACTACTAGAACTAATAAATGAATTCAGCAATGTGGCAGCATATAAAATCAACATGCATAAATCAAAAGCATTTCTGTATATCAGCGACAAAACTTCTGAAACAGAAATGAGGAAAAACACTCCATTCACATATCCTCAAAAAAAAAAAAAAATCTTGGTAATCAACCTAACAAAAGAGGTGAAAGATTTATACAATGCAAACTACAGAATCCTAAAAAGAGAAGTAGAATAAGATCTTAGAAGATGGAAAATATACCCTGTTTATGCATAGGCAGAACTAACATCATCAAAATGGTGATATTACCAAAAGTTCTCTATAGGTTTAACGCAATGCCAATCAAAATCCCAAGGGCATTTCTTGTAGAAATAGAGAAAGCAATCATGAAATTCATATGGAAAAATAAAAGACCCAGAATAGCAAAAGCATTTCTAAGCAGGAAGTGTGAATCAGGCGGTATAGCGATACCAGATTGCAAACTATATTACAGAGCAATAGTAAAAAAAAAAAAAAACAGCATGGTACTGGTACCAAAACAGGCAGGTGGACCAATGGTACAGAATGGAGGACACAGAGACTAATCCAAAAAGCTACAACTGTCTTATATTTGATAAAGGAGCTAAAAGCATGCAATGGAGGAAGGATAGCATCTTCAACAAATGGTGCTGGGAAAACTGGAAATCCATATGTAACAAAATGAAACTGAATCCCTTTCTCTCGCCATGGACAAAAGTTATATCAAAATGGATCAAGGAGCTTTATATCAAATCAGAGACATGGCGTCTGATAGAAGAAAAATTGGCTACGATCTACATACTGTGGTGTTGGGCTCCAAATTCCTCAAAAGGACACCCATAGCACAAGAGTTAATAACTAGAATCAACAAATGGGACTTACTCAAACTAAAAAGGTTTTTCGCAGCAAGAGAAACAATAAGAGAGTTAAATAGGGAGCCTACATCCTGGAAACAAATCTTTATTCCTCACACTTCAGATAGAGCCCTAATATCAAGAATATACAAAGAACTCAAAAAATTAGACAATAAGATAACAAATAACCCAATCAACAAATGGGCTAAGGATCTGAACAGACACTTCTCAGAGGAGGACATACAATCAATCAACAAGTACATGAAAAAATACTCACCATCTCCAGCAATCAGAGAAATGCAAATCAAAACCACCCTAAGATACCATCTCACTCCAGTAAGATTGGCAGCATTTATGAAGCCAAACAAACACAAGTGCTGGGGAGGATGTGGGGAAAGAGGTACACTTGTACATTACTGGTGGGACTGCAAATTGGTGTAGCCAATTTGGAAAGCAGTATGGAGATTTCTTGGAAAGCTGGGAATGGAAGCACCATTTGACCCAGCTATTCCCTTTCTCATTCTATTCCCTAAAGACCTAAAAAGAGCATGCTACAGGGAAACTGCTACATCGATGTTCATAGCACCACAATTCACAATAGCAAGACGGTGGAACCAACCTAGATGCCCTTCAATAGATGAATGGATAAAAAAAAAAAGTGGCATTTATTCACAACGGAGTATTACTCTGCATTAAAAAATGACAAAATCATAGAATTTGCAGGGAAATGGATGGCATTAGAGGAGATTATGCTAAGTGAAGCTAGCCAAACCCTAGCAAACAAATGCCAAATGTCTTCTTTAATATAAGGAGAGTAACTAAGAACAGAGAAGGGACGAAAAGCATGAGAAGAAAATTAACATTTAACAGGGATGTGAGGTGGGAGGGAAAGTGAGAGAGAAGGGAAATTGCATGGAAAAGGAAGGAGACCCTCAGGGTTATAAAAAATTACATACAAGAGGAAGTGAGGGGAAAGGGAAAAATAATACAAGGGGGAAAATTTATTAGAGTAGTGGGATTAGAGAGAGAAGAGGGGAGGAGAGGGCATGGGAGGGGGGATAGTAGAGGATAGGAAAGGCAGAAGAATACAACATACAGTAGTAAGGCAATATGTGAATCAATGGATGTGTAACTGATTTGATTCTGCAATCTGTATACAGGGTAAAAATAGGAGTTCATAACCCACTTGAATCAAAGTGTGAAATATGATACATCAAGAGCTATGTAATGTTTTGAAGAATCATAAATAAAAATTAAAAAAAAAGAAAACTCACTTAGGTGAATGATGCACGCGAATCCTAATATTTCTACAGTAACTGACCCAGTTTAACATCAATGCAAGTAGATTCCTATGGGACATGACATTCATTTTGACATTCATTTTTATTCAACACTGGTACACTACTATTTCATCAGTTTATGCACATTATAGGATGTATATTTCATCCACAATTTAGCAAATTTATTGGCATTTGTTTCACTTTCAATCACTTCCTGCTTCAGAACACATGTATTCCTCCATATTTTTTGACTGGTCTTTTCATGAGACTTCTTACCAAACACAATACTTTCCATTTCCATTATCACTTTTGGAGCAAAACTCACACACACTTCATGATAAACAATAACCCTAAGATTACCATTAGATACATAACTGGTTGGAATGACTGATTTTATGTCAATTAATGATTTCTAATATACTTTCAGATATCAATTCAATCTATTATTTAAAGAGGAACCAGTTATATTATTTATTCACAGTAAGTTCTATTCATGCATTATCTCTATATTCATAGACTCAGGGTACACCACTTTGTACCCCCAATACTAATTTATATGTCTTCAAATATTGCTCCCAGTAATAGTGGAAGAAATAATCATGTAACATGATCTACATATATATTTTATCACAATAATTTTCTGGGCACAAATGCAAAGGTCACACTTATGATTGTACCAAATCCTAAATGGAAAGTGAACATGGATTACTAAAAACATCCATGTCCAGGTTGCCTAATGCTTTCAAATATCATTCCTATTGGTGACTACCTATTTTTTTCTTCCTAAGATTATGTATTCAATCTCAATCCTGTTGAAAATGTCTAATCCTATCACTCACATTATAATTGCCTGATTTTGTATTGTCTCTATTGATATCTTCTTTCTTATATTTTTTCCAGTTCATCATTGTGACTGACTCTTCACATGTGCTGACATTTACATTCACTCTATAACCAAAACCCTATTGCTAAAGAATATTTGGTCCAAATTTTATACTCACTCTTCTTCCTAAACCTACCGACTATCCTATTTTGAGTGGATGTTCTCTTCTACAATCAATCATCCAAGGTCCAAGGTCCTATGCCATGGATTATCGATTTATCTGAGACAATTTTGCAGAACGTAATTAAAAGCTAAATATCCCAAACAAGGGCCTGATCCCCTTGTGGACTTCAAATCTTACCTAGATTTCTGTTTTCATACTTATATTTCAGCTGTATATTCTTGTAAATATGGCAGTTTTCCAATACCATTATTCATCCAGCAGAATGATTATTAACCCAAATCGAACAGGTTATTAACCCTAACCATACACTGTTCCCTCAATTTAACTTTACAGAAGAGCAGGTACAGAGTTCATCTTACAATACAGGAATTTAGGGTATCTTCCACCTGCTGAGAACCTTTGAGGTTGCATGTAGATTTGATCCCTGAAGAAGATGTAGGCAGCAATGAAGGACCTGAGAGAGCAAAAGTCATCTTCCATGGGAAACAACCTTTTAAGGATGAAGGGTTGTGTCTGAATAAGCCTTTCTCTTCTTAATGTAGAGAAGAAGGACCAAACCAGGCCTGTGTGGAGAGATGTTCCCGCAAAGTGGTGCGGCCAATTTGGAAATCAGTATGGAGATTCTGGGGAAGGCTGGGAATGGAACAACAATTTGACCCAGCTATTGCCCTTTTTGTACTATTCCCTTAAGACCTTAAAATAGTGTACTACAGGGATACTGCCACATCGATGTTCATAGCAGCACAATTCACAATTGCTACACTGTGGAACCAACACAGTTGTCCTTCAGTAGATGAATGGATAAAAAAAAATGTGGCTTCTATACACCCTGGAGTATTACGCAGCACTAAAAAATGACAAAATCATGGAATTTTCAGGAAAATGGATGGTACTAGAGCAGATTATGCTTAGTGACGCTAGTCAATCCTAAAAAACAAATACCAAATGTCTTCTTTGATATAAGGATTGCAACTAAGAACAGAGCAGGGAGGAAGAGCAGGAAGAAAAGATTAACATTAAACAAAGATATGAGGTGGGAGGGAAAGGGAGAGAAAAGGGAAATTGCATGGTAATGGAAGGAGACCCTCATTGTTACACAAAATTACATGTAAGAGGTTGTGAGGGGAATGGGAAAATAAACAAGGAGAGAAATGAATTAGAGTAGATGGGGTAGTGAGAGAAGATGGGAGGGGAGAGGAGGGGGGATAGTACAGTATTGGAAAGGTAGCAGGATACAAAAGTAACTAATAGGGCATTATGTAAAAATGTGGATGTGTAACCGATGTGATTCTGCAATCTGTATTTGGGGTAAAAATGGGAGTTCATAACCCACTTGAATCTAATGTATGAAATATGATATGTGAAGAGATTTGTAATGTTTTGAACAACCAATAAAAGAAAAAAAGTAGCAATATATATGCCAATCGAAATTCATCATGAAATATATATAATCCACAGACGCAAAAATATTCATTTACTGAACATGGATTTATGTATAATGTTATTCAACTTGGAAGCTCACCCATAGGTTGAATTTTCAGTTCCAACAGCGTTTAGGAGGAGTGATCTCTTCTCACAATTTGTATCTGCCAATTCAGCCACCTCACAAGTATATACGTGTGATACCAGATAGGATTTTCTATGTGCATATAAAAATACATGCACCGTATAGACTACAGAGAAAGGGAGACAGGAATTCACATATTTGTTAACTTTAAAAACACATGTAGAGTTATTTCAACAAAAAATTGACTAGATTTATAACTCCTACACTATATAATGCAAAAGGCAATTCCAACTACACAACATGCCTCCTCTGAACTGCTTGTATTTCTATTCTTTTTGGGTTATTTCTCACCATCATATTAAGATTATTAGTCAGAGTCCAGTAGGGTAGGGGTTAATGTCAGGGATTCAGTATTTCAAATGGAAAATTGGAAAATGACTCCAATGTGTATGTAAACATGTGCTACACAAAAATCTTCCCACTCACATCCAGAGAAGTGCCATGATATTACCTTCGCCCCAAGTAAGACACAATAAGAGGAGAAAAGTGTGAAAATCTGTGATTATGTATCTGAATGGAATATGCTCGGGAGTTCACAACCTTGGAGGTGGTAGAGGAGCTTCCAAAAGTAAGGGACAGGGTAAACACTCCATCAACATGGAGCTCTGCTGGCCTATGACTTCTTGGGAAACTGCCTCTGAGGTTGGGCACTTGAAATATATGTTTTTGTCATGAGCTTTAGCTTCCTTTGTAGTGAGACCATCAAATCTGGGTCTGCATCTATGTGACCTGGAAGACATGGTTTCTTATATTCCAATGAACCTGAGGCAGCAGTGCTGAATTCTCTCTTTGTAGGTAAACTGTGGCCACAGGAAGCCAAGTGTCTCCTGGTGGGGACTGTGAAGACATTTGGTCATCCTTCACATTTTGTGGTGCTTCTTGCTGCTGCACTGGTAATATGGTTTTTGCTTCAAAATATACAAGGAGTTCAACTGGGACAGAGTGCTGGAGAGAGTTCTGTAACGTGTGTTGTGACTCATTTATTTGTTGGTTTTTCCTTTTTTTTTTTTTGAGGAATGACCACCAGGCGATGAATTTCCCTCTTAAAACTGCTTTCATTGTGTCCCGTAGATTCCGATATGTTGTGTCTGTGTTTTCGTTTATCTCTAAGAATTTTTTGATTTCCACCTTTATGTCTTCTGTAACCCATTGATCATTCCGTAACATATCGTTCATTTTCCATGTGATGTAGGACTTTTTCTTCCTTCTTTTATCATTGATTTAGAGTTTCATTCCATTATAGTCAGAAAAAATGCATGGTATTATCTCCACCCCTTTATATTTACTGAGGGTTGCCCTATGGCATAATATATGGTCTATTTTTGAGAAGGATCCATGTGCTGCTGAAAAAAAGTATATCCATTTGATGATGGTTGGTATATTCTATATATTTCAGTTAAGTCTAGGTTATTGATTGTGATATTGAATTCTATATTTTTTTAATTCAACTTTTGTTTGAAATATCTGTCCAATGGTGAGAGAGCTGTGTTGAAGTCACCGATAATTATTGTGTTCTTGTCTATTTGATTCCAGAACTTGAGGAGAATTTGTTTTATGAAGGTCGCAGCACCATTATTTGGTTCATAAATATTGATAATTTTTATGTCTTGTTGGTGAATGATTCCTTTTAATTTTATATAATATCCATACTTATCCCTTTTGAATAACTTAGTCTTGAAGTCGATTTTATTCTATGTGAGGATGGCCACCCCTGGTTGCTTACGAGGACCGTGTGCATGGTATATTTTTTCCCAACCTTTCACCTTCAGCCTGTGTATGCCTTTTCCATTCAGATGTGTCTCCTGGAGGCAACATATTGTTGGATTTGTTTTTATAATCCAAGTTACCAGCCTATGTCGCTTTATTGGAGAGTTCAACCATTAAGGTTTAGAGTTACTATTTATATATGGTTTGTACTGCCAGCCATTTTGATTATTTATTTTTTTTTAATTTAGTTTGTTTCTCCATGATTAGCTTTTCCCCCGCCCTCTGTTATTACTGAGGCACTTCCCAGTGATAGTTTTGGTTGTTGTTTTTCATTTCTTCTTCATGTAGTGTTTTGCTCAAGACACTTTGCAATGCTGGTTTTCTGGCTGCAAATTCTTTTAGCTTTTGTTAATTATGAAATATTTTTATTTTGTTGTTGTACCTGAAGCTTAATTTTGCTGGATACAGAATTATTGGTTGGCATCCATTGTCTTTCAGTATTTGAAATACATTGTTCCAGGATCTTCTCGCTTTCAGCGTCTGTGATGAAAAATCTGTTGTTAACCTTATTGGTTTACCCCTGAATGTCATCTGCCTCCTTTCTCATGTACCTTTTAATAATTTCTCTTTGGTCTGTTTATTGGATATTTTCGTAACAATGTGTCTTGGCATTGGTCTACTGTGATTTTGTGTGCTCGGTGTCCTGTATGCATCTACAATTTGTATATCCGTTTCCTTTTTTATTTCTGGAAAGTTTTCTAAAATTATTTCATTCAGCAGGTTACTCATTCCCTTGGTTTGAATCTCTGTACCTTCCTCTATCCAGAACTCATAAGTTTGTTTTATTATGTTATCCCATATCTCTTGGATGTTTTTCTCATGATTTTTTACCAGTTTTTCGGAGTTGGCTAGATTCCTTTCAAGATGATATATTTTTTCTTCATTATTTGACGTTCTGGCTTCTACTTGCTCCACTCTGTTAGTGATACTCTCAATTGAGTTTTTAATTTGGTTTATCGTTTCCTTCATTTCTAGAATTATTGTTTGATTTCTTTTATAATCTCTATCTCCTGATAAAGACGCTTAACTTCTTCTTTTATCTGTTTATGTAATTCATTTTCAATGTGTTCTTTCACTGTTTGGAATTGCTGTCTCGTATCCTCTTTAAGGTTCTATTCCATCTGTCTAAGGTATTCCTTGAGTTCTTTATATGACCATTTTCCTGATGATTCTAGGTCCTCCTGATTATTTATGTTGTCCTTCATTGTTTGTACACATTTTCATCCTTGCTTTTTTATGCTGCTAATGTTACTTCTTGTTCTGTTTGACTGCTGAGTTACTGCTTACTCTTATAAATTTATTTGAAGCTTGGGAGGAAAGATAGTAGTACGGATGGGAAGAAGTCACTAAAGAGAATGAGAGTAGGCAGGTAGAATTCAAGGAAGGGAGAATAAGAAAATTGAAAAGAAATGAAAAGACAAAAGAAAAAAAATAGAAAATAAAGAAATAAATAAAATTTTTTAGAAATAATAATGATAATTATAAAAATGAAAATTAAAATTTAAAAGAATCATAAAATAATAAATTTTAAAAATTTTAAAAAATAAAAACATTAAAAAAAGTTAAAGAACAACAACAAAAAAATGAAAATGAAAGAAAAAGAAGAAAATAAAAAGAAAAAAATAATAATAATACATGCAGTAATAGAGTTCAATTAACTTCTCTTCCAGTAGGTGGAGCTGTGTGCATTGGGCCAAGCTTCTCCTCTCAATAGGTGGGAAGCAATCACTGTGCAGCAACTCTTTATCCCAGAATGGGCGGATCTCCAATCCTGAGTGTCTAGGGCCTTCTCTTTTGTTTCCTCAAGCCAGGCCCCCCAACCTTTGACGCTCACCACAATACTATGTAATGTTTTGAACAACCATTAATAAAAAGTTTTAAAAAAAGAAAACTAAATTCAGTGAATGATGCACGCGAATCCTAATATTTCTACAGTAACTGACTCAGTTTAACTTCAATGCAAGTCGATTCCTATGGGACATGATATGTATTTTGCCATTCATTTGTATTCAACACTGGTACACTACTATTTCATCAGTTTATGCACATCATTGGATATATATTTCATCCACAATTTAGCAAATTTATAGGCATTTGTTTCACTTTCAATCACTTCCTGCTTCACAACTCATGTATTCCTCCATATTTCTTGACTGGTCTTTTGATGAGACTTCTTTCCAAACACATTATTTTCGATTTCCATAATCACTTTTGAAGCAAAACTCACACACACTTCATGATAAACAATAACCCTAAGATTACCATTAGATATATAACTGGTTGGAATGAATGATTGTATGTCAATATATGATATCTTATATATTTTCAGATATCAATTCAATCCATTATTTAAAGTGGAACCAGTTAGATTATTTATTCACAGTATATTCTATTCATCCATTATCTCTATATTCATTGACACAGGGTACACCACTTTGTACCCCAATACTAATTTATATGTCTTCAAATATTGCTCCCAGAAATGGTGAAAGAAATACTCATATCACATGATCCACAGATACATTTTATCACAATAATTTTCTGGGCAGAAAATGCAAAGGTCACACTTATGATTGTACCAAAGCCTAAATGGAAAGTGAACATGGATTACTAAAAACATCCATGTCCAGGTTGCCTAATGCTTTCAAATGTTATTCCTATTGGTAACTACATATTTTTTTTCTTCCTAAGATTATGCATTCAATCTTAAGCATGTTGAAAATGTCTAATCCTATCACTCACATTATAATTGCCTGATTTTGTAATGTCTCTATTGATATCTTTTTTCCTATATTTTCTCCAGTTCATCATTGTGACTGAGTCTTCACATGTGCTGACATTTACATTCACTCTATAACCGAAACCCTATTCCTAAAGAACATTTGTTCCAAATTTTATACTCACTCTTCTTCCTAAACCTACAGACTATCTTCCTAATCCTACTGACTCTCCCAATTTGAGTAAATGTTCTCTTCTACAATCAATCATCCAAAGTACAAGGTCCTTTGCAATTGTATATCGCATTATCTGAGACATCTCTGCAGAATGTAATTCAAAGCTAAGTATCCAAATCAAGGGCCTAATGCCCTTCTGTGCTACAAATCTTACATAGATTTCTGGTTTTGTACTTATATTTCACCTCTATAATCTTATAAATATTGCAGGTTACCAATAGCAGTAATCATCCTGCAGAATGATTTATAACCCAAATCGAACAAGGTATTAACCCTAACCATACACTGATCCATCAATCTAACTTTACAAAAGGGCAGGGTCAGAGTTCATCTTAAAATACAGGAATGTAGGGGATCTTCCACCTGCTGAGAACCTCAAAGGTCCATGCAGATTTGATCCCAGGGAAAGATGCAGGCAGCTATGAAGTACCTGAGAGAGCAAAAGTCACCTTCCATGGGAAACAACCTGGTAAGGATGAAGGGTAGCTTCTGAATAAGCCTCTCTCTTCTTAATGTAGAGAAGATGGACCAAACCAGTCCTGTGTGTTAAGCTGTTCCCGGATGCCTATGGTTGATATACCATTCTAACTTGTGAAAGTATCACAGGAAGTAGGGGCAACCTCCATCATAGGACCATTGGAAGGAACTGTTAGGACAAAGTGGTTGCCAAAGCAGTGACCTCATTAAGATATTGAAGGAAGTAACCTCACCTTACTTCTTTGGTGATGGAAGTCTCAGATCCGGGAAGCCAGGCACCAAGAGCCAGTCCCAGTCCCAGTCTCAGTGTTCTCACTTGTTTGGATTTACCAAGGACAGAGTCAGTCTTTCTTGGTACCTACTGATGTGAGGATGGCCAAATGTCAGGAAAGCTCTGAAGATGGGCCTTTCCTGAGAAACCAGGTAGTAGATCACCGCTGGCTCATGAAAACTTCACAGAGTTGGCCAAGGAGACCAGATCTGACACAGGACAGGCCATTTCAGCGGAACATAGTATGGCCCACCATTCAGAGGACACTCCCGATAGTTACAGACCTACTTGGGGGAAGGAGGTGCCTTTGTGGGTTTGGGTGTGGGTTTGAGGTTTTGTCTCATGTTCTAAGAATAGTTAGGAAAGGTGGTTTGTTTGGTTTGGAGTGAACTGTTTCTGGTAAGACGTTTCTCAAGGCGAGTGTTTCTTTTTCTGTGCATCCACTGTGTCCGTGGTTGTAGACATTAGAAAAGAGAATGCATCAATGGATGTGTCCTGTCTAGTAGAAAGCATTCCAGGATTTATCTTGTCCAGTGTATGAATGGACTGCGGCTTGACTTATGGATGGGCAACATCTACTATCTTCCTAAGTTCCTGTTTTCTTCCTGAAAACTGATCACTCTCAGAATAGGCTCACGATTTTGTTTCCATGAATTGTACCACCTCCAAGCTCTGTGCTTACCAATTGTTCTGTTGCTCTGAATGTGAGGAAGGTCTTTTCTTCAGGCCAAACCTTTGTGAAGCATGAAGAAAACAGTTTTCAAATGGAAATGAAAGGGCATCACCTGTGGCTCTTTACTTAATTTCTTTGGAAAGGGATGTGTCTGAATCAGATTTTTGGCCCTGTGTGAGGTTATGTCTTAGATTCTCAGCACCTGAAGGATCTAAAAAAAAGATCCAATGTGTGCATCTAAAACAAAAATTGCCAAAAGAGCAGTCATTGTGAATGAAGTCTCTTGCCTACCTCTGTAAGGTTCCTGACCTTCATCAAGTGAGACTAGTGATCATTTGGGTCAAATGAGTTCCTCAAAACCCTGCAGAGGCTAGCCCATAGGTGCTTGGTTTTTCTCATGACTCCAATTCACATAAAGAATCTAAACCCCACAGTCAATAGGCCTCAAATTGGAGAAGCAGTGCCGTATTAACGAGTATTAGGGATTAACGTATTAGGGATTCTTTGGGTCAAATGAGTTCTTCAAAGTCCCGCAGAGGTTCTTGTGTTTTCTCATGACTCCAAATCACATAAATAATCTATACCTAAAAGTCAGTAGGCCTCAAATTGGAGAAATAGAGAAGTATTAACGGCAGGCTTATTTGATCACTCGTGGTTCACAGGAATGGTGTCCAGGCCACCTTGAATATTGGCAAATGAGGGGCAAGGGAGTTTATTTTGGACACTGTCTTTGGCTGTGCCCCTCATGGAAAACTCCTGGCAAAGGTTACGATGAGTGACTATATGGAAGAAGATGAGGGCCATGTGGGAGAGTTTTGGTTTTAATTTTGGTCATTTGTGAGGCGGTTGGAAGAAATGATTAGGTCCACCAGGGCTTGAACTCTGGTGTGATTCCCCTTAGAGACTGGGTTTTGGAACTGACCTCAGAGAAGTATTGCCATGAATTTTGTTGGGATTTTAGGAGGCCACGCATGAGAGTCGCCCTTGGAAACTGAGATCTAGGCCCAGGGTGGCTTTCCTCAGATCACTGGGAATCTCAGCCAGGATATCACATGATTTTATTCTGAAAGACTTCGGTACCATAGTTGAGAGTCAAAACACACACGTACCTCACATTGTAGACCTCAATGGGCCTGGCTTCATGTGTCCATTTGGCCACTCTTTGGGAAGACTTGCCTGTGAGAGTTCTCCAGAGCATTCACTGAAATGAGCTTCCTCAACATTTAATGTTTTCTGAATGAATTGAAACCAACAGTGCCTCCAACTTCATCCTTGAAAAATGGCTAGAAAAATATCATAAAATTTTGGAAATTCATTGGAGAAGCTTTGTATGTCCTGTTGCTGATCATGAGGGTACCAGACAGTGCCTTGAATTACTGGGTTTCATGAAAATGGTGTAGAACAGAGATTTCAGTATGTTGGAGCCTGCTGAGTAGTGGGCCTAGAGGAGTGGTGGGCAGGTGTGTGAAAGAACATCAGTGGTAGGGCCATGAGTATCTACCATTGGATTCCAAATGGCTTTTGACTGACATGGTGCAGCCAGCAGACCCTTATATGTAAAGGCATCTTGTTATATGGAGAGGTTTCACGGCAATGTTCAGAATGAGGTTGATATGGACAAGGCGGCAATGGGACAAGATATGAGGGATAGAGCCTGGTTGGTGCATTCTCTCGCAGACTCTGACCCACCACTCGTGACAGAACTCCCTCCAGCACTGTGTCCCAGTTGAGCTCCTTGTATTTTGTGACGCAAATACCAAACTCCCAGTGCTGCAGCAAAAATACCACAAAACATTGAGGAGGAACAAATGGCTTCACAGTCCACACGGGGAGACACTTAGTCTCCAGTGGTCACAGTTGACCTACAAAGAGAGGATTCTGCACTGCTTCCTCATGTTTATTGGAAAATAAGAAACCCTATTGCTAAAGAACTTTTGGTCCAAATCATATACTCACTCTTCTTCCTAAACGTACCGACTATCTTTCAAATCCTAATGACTATCCTTTTTTGAGTGGATGTTCTCTTCTACATTCAATCTTCCAAGGTACAGGTCCTATGCCATTGTATATCAAATTTTCTGAGACATCTGTGCAGAACATAATTCAAAGCTAAGTATCCCAATCAAGGGCCCAATGCCCTTCTGGCCTTCAAATCATACCTAGATTTCTGTTTTCATTCTTATATTTCACCTCTATATTTTTGTAAATATCGCAGGTTCCCAATAACATAATTCATCACAGAGAATATTTCCTAACCCAAATTGAACCTGTTATTAACCCTAAATATACACTCTTCCCTAAATCTCATTTTACTGAAAAGCAGGGACAGAGTTGTTCTTAGAATACAGGAAAGTACGGGACCTTCCACCTGCTGAGAACCTCAAAGGTCCATACAGAAATGATACCCAGAGAAGTTGTAGGCAGGTACGAAGGACCTGAGAGAGCAAAAGTCATATTCCATGGCAAGCAACCTGGTCAGGATGAAGCAATGTGTCTGAATCAGCTTTTTTCTTCTTATTGTAGAGAAGATGGATCAAACCAGCCTGTGTGGAGAGCTGTTCCTGGGTGCCTATGGATGATATATCATTCTAACTTGTGAAAGTGTCACAGAAAGTAGGGGAAGCCTCCATCTCATGGGACCCTTGGAAGCAACTCTTAGGACAATGTGGTTTCCAAGGCAGTGGCCTCATTCAGTTCCAAAGAAAGTGACATGCCTCATTTCCTTGGTGATTGAACTCTCTGAACTTGGTATCCAAGAAGCCAGGCACCAAGAGGCAGTCCAAATCCCAGTCCCAGTGGGCTCACTTGTTTGGATTTTCCAAGGACAGAGTCAGTCTTTCTCGGTAACTACTGCTGTGAGGATAGCCAAATGCCAGGAGAATTCTGAAGAGGGACATTTCCTGAGAAAGCAGGTAGTGGCTCAACACTTTGTTCCTGACAACTTCACAGAGTTAGCCAAAGAAACCAGATCAGAGAGGTGGTTTGTTTGGTTTGGAGTGAACTGTTTCTAGTAGATTCTTTTACAAGGTGAGTGTTTCTATGTCTGTGTATCCCACTGTGTCCCTGGTTGTAGACATTAGAAAAGAGAATGCAACAATGGATGTGTCCTGTCTAGTAGAAAGCTTCCCAGCATTCATCCTGCCCAATTTATGAATGGAGTGTGCCTTGCCTTATGGATGGGCAACACCTACTACCTTCATAAGTCCCTGTTTTCTTCCTGAATTCTGACCACTCTCCAGAATACACTCATGGTTTTCTGTCCAAGGTATGTACCAACTCCAAGGTCTGTTACATGACCATGTACTGGATAGCTGAAGGGAATGGCCAGCATATCAAAAAACTCAGATATCCGTGTGACCAGGAAAATCTCAGTGTATAAACCTGCTTTGGGCCTTTTGCTTACCTCTTGTTCTTTTGCCCTGAATGTCAGGAAAGTCTTTGCCTCAGGCCACCCCTTTGTGAAGCCTGAAGAAAACAGTTTTGAAATGGAAATGAATGGGCATCACCTGTGGCTCTTTGCTTAATTGCTTTGGAAAGGGATGTGTCTGGATCAGGCTCTTGGCCCTGTGTGAGGCTGTGGCTTAGATTTTCAGCACCTGATGGATCTAAAGAAAGATCCCATGTGAGCATCCAAAACCAAAATGGCAAAAAGTTTAGTCATTGTTAATGAATTCTATTGCCTACCCCTTTTAGGTTCCTAAAATCCATCAATTGAGAATAGGGATCCTTTGGGTCAAGTGAGTTCTTCAAATCTCTGCAGAGGACCTTGGTTTTCTCATGACTCCAATTCACATAAAGAATCTAAACCCCACAGTCAGAAGGCCTCAAATTGGAGAAATGGAACAGTATTAAGGGCAGGCCTATTTGTTTACTTCTGGTTCACAGGAAGGGTGTCCAGGCCACCCTGAATTCAGGCAAATGAGGTGCAAGGGAGATTATTTTGGACATTGTCTTGGCCTGCGACCCTCATGGAAAACTCCAGCCAGAGGTTATGATGAGTGTCTATATGGGAGAAGATGAGGGCCATGTGGGAGTGTTTTGGTTTTAATTGTTTTTATTTAAGTCATGGTTGGAAGAGTTGACTGGATCCACCTGGGCTTGAACACTGGTGTGATTCCCCTAGAGACTGAGTTCTGGAACTGACCTCCAAGAAGTATTGCTGTGTATTGTGTTGGGATTTTAGGAGGCCACGCATGAGATTCGCCCTTGGAAACTGAGATCTAGGCCCAGGGTGGCTTTCCACAGAGCACTGGGAATCTCAGGAATGATATTACATGATTTTATTCTTAAAGACGTGGCAGCCATTGTTGCAAGTCAAAACACACATGGACCTCACATTGTAGACCTTAATGGACCTGGCTTCATGTGACCTTTTGGCCTGTCTTTGGGAAGCCTTGCCTGTTAACGTTTTCTAGAGCTTTCATTGAAATGAGCTTTTTCTCCATTTAATGGTTCCTGAGTGAATTGAATCCCACAGTGCCTCCAATGTCATCGTTGAAAAATGGCTAGATAAATACCATTAAATTTTTGAATTCCCATGACCAGGTCGCACTGGAGAAACTTTGTATGTCCTATTGATGATCATGAGTGTATCAGACAGTGCCTTGATTGACTCGTGTTCATGAAAATGGTGTAGAAGAGAGATGCCAGTAATTTGGAACCTGATGAGTAGTCGGCCTAGAGCAGTGGAGTGCAGGTGTGTGTTAAAACATCTGTGGTGGGGTCATTTGGATTTGCATTGGCTTCCAAATGGTTTGTTACTGACATAGTGTAGCCTCTAGATCCTTGTATGTAAAGGCATCTTGTTATATGGAGAGGTTTCAGTGCAATGTTTAGAATCAGATTGCTATGGTCAAGGGGGCAAGCTATGTGGGATAGAAGCCTGGTTGGTGCATTCTCTTGCAGACCCTTACCCACCACACATGACAGAACTCCCTCAAGCACTGTGTCCCAGTTGAACTCCTTGCATTTCGAGAAGCAAATACCAAACTCCCAGTGCAGCTACAAGAAACACCACAAAAGTGGAGGATGATTAAATGTCTTCACAGTCCACACTGGGAGACACTTAGCCCCCATTGGCAACAGTTTACCTACAAAGAGAGAATTCAGCACTGCTGCCTCATATCCATTGGAAAATATGAAACCATGTCCTCCAGGTCACATAGATGCAGACCCAGATTTGATGGTCTCAATAGAAAGGAAGCTAAAGCTCCTGAAAACAACATATATTTAAAGTGCCCAACCTCAGAAGCAGTTTCTCAAGAAATCTTTATGCCGGCAGAGCTCCATGTTTGTGGAGTTATTACCCTGTTCTTTGCTTTTGGAAACTCCTCTACCACCTTCAAGTTTGTGAACTCCTGAGCATTTTCCATTCCAGATGTGTATTCACAGATTTTCAAATCTTCTCTAATTGTGTCTTACTTGGGGTGAAGGTAATGTCAAGGCATTGTTCTGAATGATAGTGGGAAGATTTTGGGGTAGCACATATTTGCATACACATTGCATTCTTTTTTCAGTTTTCCATTGGAAATACTGAATCCCTGACTGTCAGTGGTAGAAGGAATTCTCCTTCAAAGAATAGCCTCACACTTACAAGAAACAACACCCAGGGAGACATCATCTCTTGGAGACATCATTTAGCCATCTGTGTCCCTGAGACATCCTGTGGCCATCTGTCTTCCTGAAATATCCTGAGGTTATCTCACCTTGTGTAGACATCCAGGAACTGCCGATAAGAGAGCTTTCCCATCTCCAGCATATAAAATCCCCTGTGTGAACAATGTATTTTGAAGGTTGATCAGAACTCCTGTCTTGCTGTCATCTCTCGTGTCTCTTGTCCCTTCATTCCTCCCTATCTTGGTTCGCTGCCCACGTCGATGTGTCCTGCCAGCCGGGACATCTGGAGCCCACTGACTGGGGCTCAAGCCTTTGAGTCATAGGGAACCCCGTCCTCCTGGAAAACTTGGTCAAGCGGAGCTCACAATTGCCTCAGCAGACACCACCGAGAGACAGATCCAGGAGGAGAGTGGGGATGACGCACGGGGAGTGACCCACCATGGGTCAAGCAGTTTTGTCACATGATTTGTATTTGTCGGGCCTCAAGGATTCCTTCAAGACATGGGGGGCACGTGTTAAGAAAAAGGACTTAAAATTTTTCTTTTCATACATAGGGGAATTGTGTCTATGATTTCACCTTGAAGGGACCATTAATGGTAAAAGATGGCTTAGAGTAGGAGACTGTTTAAAAGATTATTATGAATCCTTTGGACAGAAAAATTGCCTGTTCCCACCTTTTCTTACTGGAAATTAATTAATGAATTTCTTAAAAGTTCACCCTTTGACAATGGTACCTTAAAACTTTTCAGGATTAGGAAAGAGACTATGCAAAAGACCTCTCGTCCCCCCTCGCATGCCCATCAGTTAGTATAGACATAGACCATTCTCAGTCTCCCCAGGACCCTGGAAACCTTCCTGGTCCCCCTCAAAATACCACCCTAATGAATAGGGCTCCAATGGTTACCAACCGCCTTTATCCAGTTTTAAATCCTGGAGACACATTGACCCCTGGGGAGAAGGCTAACTTGGAGAAGGAAGCAACTCCCTATGATACAGAAGACCTGCCACTGCTTAGGACCCAGCCACAGCCTATAGGACTTACACATCCACCTCCCTCCTATATCTCTCCTGCTTTTTGTGCTCTGGCCCTTCAGGGGCCAAATCCCCCCACAAGATATTTTTTCCCCAATTCCCTTGCCTAACCTGGCTCCCTTGGGAGAGTCTCTCCAACATAGACTGGAAGAGATCCAAGTTTAAAAAGAATTAAGATCCCTTGACTCTGAGCTTTATTCATTAGCCTTATTGCTGGAGTCAACACAAGCTGGCCCAAAGTGGTCTAATACAAAGGCTAAGCCGCTCCATTGGACTGTTCTCACTTTTCAGTCACCCTCAGTTAGATAGTTAAGCCTGCCCAGGTTGATGTCAAAGACTTAGACAAGGATCAAGAGGAGGAAGCGGGGGAAATGGATCAAGGAGATCAGGACTCAGAGGATGAGGACTTCATCCCCAGGCAGGAAGGAACCCAGAGTGTCTACAAAACATTAAGCCTGCGTTTTCTTGAAAAAACTTAAAAAGTCTTGTGCTCACTATGGACCCATTGCACCCTACACGTAGGCTTTATTAGAAAGCTACATGACACAATGTCTTACTCCCAATGATTGGAAATTTTTAGACCAAGCTACCCTCAATGCCGCAGACTTCCTGTTATGGAATGCAGATTTCAAAGAGCACTGTCAGGAAACTGCTCAGAAAACTTTAACTAAGCCCTCCTCTAATTCCTGGACTTATGTTTAGCTAGTGGGCAATGCGCCTTTTGACACTAAAACTTAACTGGCACGTTTCCCTGCTGTACTTTTGACACAGATTCAGATGGCTGGCTTACATGCTTGGAGACGACGCCTCCCTCAAAAGGCCTCTGCTACGACTTCCCTGGCAAAAATTCGACAAGGGCCCGACAAGCCTTATAGCGACTTTGTTCCCCGGCTTAACCTAGCTGCGGGATTCTTGCTTGGACCAAGTGAAAGCGAAAGCACCTTTGTAAAACATCTTGCCTTTGAAAATGCCAACCTGGCATGTCAGGATGTTCTTCGACCACATAAGAAAAAAGTGAAACTTTCTGACTTTATTGGACTATGTGCAGGGTTGGGTGTAGCCCTTGCCATGGGTCTCACCCTCGGTGCCGCCTTTACCAAGGCCTTTCACAATCCTGGCTCACGTAGTTGCTTTACTTGTAAACAACCTGGCCATTTTGCACGTGAGTGTCCGACAGGCAAACAAAGCCTAAGAATAGTGTCTTTTCAAACTGAGGCTAAACTGCCCCCAGCTACCCTTTGCCCTAGATGAGGTAAAGGTCATCACTGGGCCAGTGAGTGTAGATCTAAGACAAATGCCCTCAGCAGCCTATTTCAAAATCCTTCTCCACAATTGCCTCATTCCAATTAGCCAGCCCAGGCAGCACAGGATTGGACCTTTTTGCCGCCACCGATACAATATTAGACTCAATGCAAGGGCCCCAGATAATACCCACTGGAATTATGGGTCCCACTCCATCTCATATGTGTGCCCTTATTCTTGAAAGAGCCTCTACTACCTTACAAGGTGTTCAGGTCTTCCCTGGCATTAAAGATAATGATTTCACTGGAGAAATAAAAATACTGGCCACAGCTATTAATGGAGTTGCGGCCATCCCAGCAGGAACAAGACTTGCACAATTAATACTCCTTCCCTTGGATTCAGGAGGCACTTCCACCACTCAAACCTACCGAGGGGGACTACCTCCTTGGGCTCCTCTGATGTATATTGGGTTCAGCCCATTTCTCACAATAGACCCACCCTTATCTTACTTATTGAAGGAAAGGAATTCCAAAGAATTCTTGATACTTGAGCTGATGTCACAATTATTTCTCAAAAATACTGGCCAAAAGGTTGGCCCCTCACCCCATCCTTGACAGACCTTAAAGGGATAGGACAGTCAAAAAATCCTCTGGTCAGCTCTAGGGCTCTTAGCTGGACTGATAAAGAGGGTAATATGGGAACTGTCATTCCTTTTCTTTGTTCCTGACCTTCATCTTAACCTATACGTCCGAGATATTTTGAGTCAAATGTAAGTTATTCTTTCCAGTCCCAATTCCATGGTGACTCATCAAATGATTCATATGAATTTTGTCCCTGGTACAGGCATGGGGAGACTGAGACAAGGACTGGTTGAGCCTATACAACCCTTACAAAAAACAAATACATATAGACTTGGGTATTTGGATTTTTAGTGTTGGTCCCTGACCCTCCTGTACCCCATGCAGATAAAATTATTTGGGAGACTCAGACTCCTGTGTCGGTGGATCAGTGGCCTCTTACCCAAGAAAAATTGGAGGCTGCCTCCATGTTAGTGCAGGAACAGCTGGCAGCTGGCTATGTAGAGCCATCAAGCTCACCATAGAATAATTCTATTTTTGTTATCAAGAAAAAATCAGGCAAGTGGCGCCTTTTACAAGATTAGTGTGTCATTAATAAAGTTATATGCCTGATGGGAGCACTACAGCCAGGCATTCCCACACCAGTGGCTATTCCCAAAAACTATTGTAAAATGGTTGTTGACTTAAAAGATTGCTTTTTTACCATTGCTTTACATCCTGAGGATAGACCCTATTTTGCCTTTAGTCTCCCTCACATTAATTTTCAGGGCCTTATGCACAGATTTCAATGGAAGGTTCTTCCCCATGGTATGGCCAACAGCCCTAGTCTTAGCCCAAAATACGTTGCTCAAGCAGTAGACCCTGTGAGAGAGCAATGTTCACAAATTCATATTTTACATTAATTGGATGATTTGTCAATTGCTGCACCTAATATCCATGACGTTAATAATTGTTACCTGGACCTTTACAAAACCCTCACTACCTTGGGACTGCAGATAGCTTCTGATAAGGTTCAAACACAGGACTGTTATACCTATTTGGGCCTTAAACTTCAAGATAATCAGATTCAAATTCCTAAAATACAACTACGTGTGGACCATCTTCACACTCTTAATGATTTTCAAAAATTACTGGGGGATATAAAATGGCTAAGAACATATTTAAAATTACCCACTTGTGTACTTTTGTCCCATAATTATATTTTGAGAGGTGATTCCCACCCCTCCTCCTCTCAAAAGCTTACACACGAGGCATTACAGGCATTAAACCAAGTCACAGAAGCCATTGCCCAACAGTTTGTTACACAAATTTCTTATAACCTTCCTCTGGTTCTGGTTATTTAACAAACTCCTCATACACCCACAGGAATAATTTGGCAGCGAGATCCACATTTTAAAAATAAAGGCTGCCCCTTGCTATGGGTCCATTTACCCACCGCATCCTCCAAGGTTATTACTGTTAATCTTGCTCAGGTAGCTTCTATTATTATTAAAGGTCATTTGATTCTCGACAACATTTTGGCAAAGAACCTCATAATAATTTAATTCCATATATGAAGGACCAAACCAAATTTTTAATACAGACACAGGATGAATGGGGTATTGCCCTATCAGGCTTTTGGGGAACAATTGATAACCACCTCCCCAATGACCCCCTTTTACATTTTGTCCAGTTACATCCATTTATTTTTCCCAAAATTATTCAAAAGGCTCCCATTCCTCAAGCCCTTAATGTCTTTACAGACGGTTCCAGTAATGGCTGAGCGCTCTTTGTTGTCAATACCCAGCCTACCATCTTTGATACTATCTATCAGTCAGCACAGGTTGTGGAATTGTTTGCCATAACACAAGTTTTTATAATATTTTTTGATAATCCTGTTAATATTTATACAGACAGTGCCTACATTGCTCATTCTGTGCCCCTGCTGGACATTTCCCCCACCATTAAGGCTTCTTCCAATGTGGCCTTTCTTTTTCATCAGCTTCAGCAGCTAATTCAGGCCAGACAACACCCATTTTTCTTAGAACACATCAGGGCACACTCTGATCATCCCAGGCCTCTAACACAATGTAATGCCCAAGCTGATGCAGCAACTCGTTCCATCTTTCCAATTTTTGTGGGCTCCATTCAAAAGGCCACAGAGTTACACAATCTTCACCATCTAAATTCCAAGAGCCTTCAATTACTTTGTAAAATTACCATGCAACAGGAACGAGAAATAGTAAAAGCATGCCCAGGTTGCACTGTCTCCCTCCCCATTCAACACATGAGAGTTAACCCCCGAGAATTACTGCCCAATCAGTTTTGGAAAATGGATGTTACTCATTTTCCTGAATTTGAAATTACCAAATATATACACGTTTCTATATATACCTTCAGCGACTTTATTTTTGCATCACCACATTCAGGAGAGGCTACCAAATATGTTCTTTCTCCTCTTATTTCAGCCTTTTCCATAATGGGTAAACCAATACATATTAAAACAGATAATTATCCTGCATATACCTGTGCCAAGTTTAAATAGTTTTGTGCTACCTTGCAAATTCGTCATACTACTGGAATTCCATACAACCCTCAGGGCCAAGGCGTTGTGGAACATGCCCACCTTACCTTATAGACTTGGATAACCCTCCATAAGGCTTACGCTTTTGTATTTACCACTCCCAGGCATCGCCTTAACCATGCCTTACTTCCCCTTATTTTTCTTACCCTAGACAGTGAAGGCCATTCGGCCGCAGACAGAAACTGGCATCCCTTGTCCAATTCTGTTCGCCCACCTCTTATGTGGTGTAATTCCCTTACAAATAAATGGAAAGGTCCAGATCCTGTTCTCATCTGGGGACGAGGCTCAGCTTGTCTTTTGGACCAAGAGCAATCAGCCCCAAGATGGTTACCAGAATGCCTGGTTAAACAGGTTAATGACTTACCTCAACACAGGGATGGAGGGCCTCCCCCTGAGGACAAATTTTGTTCTTTTTCAGATGCAGCCAACAATCTGTGTGAGGATCCTGATTTAGGCACTTCTGCTTAACAGGTTTGTACATGGAGGCCTTGGCCCTCCACGTTCCAACATCATGGTGTAAGTTTTTGGGCCCCCCTGTGAATGCAAGTGATGATCTTGGACTCAGGCTCCCACTAGTTGGACCGAGACTGCTGACTGCGTGACTAAGGTGGCTTACCTCCATGCCGAGGTTGACCATAAACTTGGAGGAGTTCATCAGCCTAAATGGGTATGTGTTAACAAGCCAAAGTTTATTCCCCCTAGTACAAGTAAAGCTCTCCAAAATTCTTCTGCAACCTGTTCGCATACCCAGGCGAGGCATGACTCTTGTTATGTGTCGCCCTCAATTTGTGTTAACAAGCAGGGAGAACAATTTTTTGAAGCCTCCCAAACTAAAACTCATGCAGCAGGGGGGACCACTATTCATTATACCTCCGTTCTATTTGACCAGGGAGTAGAAGGCAAATACACCAAGCTACAGTCAGCTGGTTGCCAAGGCCCTGTCGGTAAACCCTCCTGCTGGCCCATTAAGGCCCCTACAGGGGTCACTGATGGTGGAAGAACCACTGATGCTGTCAAACATCCTCACATAATCAAACTTTTGAAACCCCAAATCCCTGAGCTCACATATCATCCCTTAATGTTGCCTAAATCTCAGCTCCCAGGTTTAGATACCAATACATTAGATATTTTGGAAACTACCTTCTACTTGCTTAATAATTCCAACCACAACCTTGCTGGTGATTGCTGGCTCTGCATGACAACAGGGGCAATTATGACTATGGCAGTTCCTATTAATTCTATCATAGACAATGATAATACATGCCAACCCGGATTTCCTTTTTAAGTACAACTTATAGGCACTATTACATTATGTCTTTTAGGCGCGATGCAGAATAACACCTATGATATTGATGTTGGAGTTACTTTCTTTGAAAATTGCTCAACATACAAAATTATTCCTCACCCACCCCAACTCTTTGTTCTCCCAATGGCAGAGTTTTAATGGGTGGAGGAAACTTGGCCTTCCCCAGGCTTCCAGCGAATTGGACCGGTGGCTCTGTTCTTGCCTTATTACTCCCTGATATAACTATAGTCCCAGGAGATGAACCTCTACCCATTCCTAGCCTAGACACCTTAGTCAAAAGACACAGGCGGGCAATACAGGCCTTACCACTCATTGCCAGCTTTGGAATAACAGCTGCTGTGGGCACAGGTACACTGGCTTAGGCACAGCTATACACTCTTACCATCGCCTGTCTCAACAACTTATAAATGATGTACAAACTCTATCAGGAACCATTAAAGATCTGCAGGACCAAATAGACTCCCAGGCAGAAGTGTTCCTTCAAAAAGAGGAGGCTTAGATTTGCTGACAGATAACCAGGGAGGTATTTGCTTGGGCTTAGGGGAACGATGCTGCTTTTATGCCAATAAATCAGGCATAGTATGCACTAAAATTAAGCACCTTCAATAAGATCTAGAAAGAGATGACGCGAACTATTTGAAAATCCCCTCTGGACTGGACTTTATGGATTTCTACCCTACCTTCTTCCCCTATTAGGCCCTTTGTTGGGTTTACTTATAATTGGGTCCATAGGACCCTGCATTATAAACAGGCTGGTACAATTTATTAAAGAACAGATTAATATTTTTGCCTCTAAACCCATACAGGTCCATCATCGTCTGGAGATGGAAGACCGTGCTGCCAACATTTAAAAGGATGTACTACCCTTCTCACAGGCTTATTTCTTAAGTTTACATCCCCACAGATCTCTCTTTCTTATATAAAAGTATGAGTAACAGCTCTGACCAACTATCTTCTGCCCTTGCCATAACGGTTCGTCCCCCATGGGCCCCTCCACTTGGCGGAGGATGCACCCATGGAGTGAGGATGTTATCCCAGTTCATTATTGTGATTGACTCTTCACATGTGCTGACATTTATATTCAATCTCTACGCAAAAGCCTATTGCTAAAGAAATTTTGGTCCCACTCCTATACTCACTCTTGTTTCTAAACCTACCAACTATCATCCTAATCCTACTTACTATCCCTTTTTGACTGGATGTTCTCTTCAACATTCAATCATCGAAGATACAAGGTCCTATGCCATTGTATATCGATTCATCTGAGACGTCTGTGCAGAATATAATTCAAAACTAAGTATCCCACTCAAGCGCCTAATGCCTTACTGGGCTTCAAATCTTACCTAGATTTCTGTTGGTTCCAATACCATTATTCATCTCGCAGAAGGATTCCTAACCCAAATCGAACCTGTTATTAACCCTAACCATACACTGTTCGCTCAATCTCACTTTACAGAAGAGCAGGTACAGAGTTGGTCTTACAATACAAGAATGTAGGGGATCTTCCACCTGCTGAGAACCTCAAAGGTCCATGCAGAAATGATCCCTGGATAAGATGTAGGCAGCTATGGAGGACCTAAGAGAGCAAAAATCATCTTCCATGGCAAAAACCCTGGTCAGGACGAAGGGATGTGTCTGAAACAGCCGCTTTCTTCTTAATATAGAGAAGATGGACCAAACCAGGCCTCTGTGGAGAGCTGTTCCCAGGTGCCTATGGTTGAAATACCATTCTTACTTTTGAAAGTGTCACAGGAAGTAGGGGCAGCCTCCATTTCATGGGACCCTATGAAACAACTGTTAGCACAAAGTGATTGTCAAGGCAGTGACCTCTTTCAGTTTCTGAAGGAATTGACCTACCTAACTTCCTTGGTGTTTGAAATCTCTGAACTTGGGATCCAGGAAGCAAGGCATCCAGAGCCAGTCCCAGTCTCAGTCACATTGGGCTCACTTGTTTGGATTTACCAAAGATAGGGTCAGTCTTTCTTGGTACCTACTGATGTGAGGATGCCCAAATGCCAGGAGAGCTCTGAAGAGGGGCCTTTCCAGGGAAAGCAGATAGTTGCTCACCAATGGCTCCTGGCAACTTCACAGAGTTGGAAAAGGAGACAAGATCTGAGACCCTACAGGGCATTTCGGTGGAACAGAGTATGGCCCACCAGTCAGAGGACACTCCATATATTCACACACCTACTTGGGAGAAGGAGGTGCCGTTTGAGTATGGGTGTGAGTATGCGGTTTTGTCTCATGTTCTGAGAATAGATAGGAAAGTCAGTTTGTTTGGTTTGGAGTGGACTGTTTCTTGTATGTCATTTGACAAGGCAAGTGTTTCTATATCTGTGTATCCTACTGTGTCCGTGGTTGTAGACATTAGAAAAGACAATGCATCAATGGATGTGTCCTGTCTAATAGAAAGCACCCATCATTCATCCGGCCCAATTTATGAATGGACTGCAGCTTGCCTTATAGATGGGCAAAACCTATTATCTTCCCAAGTTCCAGTTGTCTTCCTGAATTCTGGAAACTCTCCAGAATAGGCTCATGGTTTTGTGTCCAAGATATAAACCACTTCCACACTCTGTGAAATGGCCATGTACTGAATAGCTGAAGGGAATGGGGGCATCTCAGAAAACTCAGATATCAGGGTGACCAGGAAAGTCTCAGAGGAGAAACCCTGCTTTGGGCCTTTTGCTTGCCTATTGTACTGTTGCCCTTAATGTCAGGATGGTTTTTGCCTCAGGCCACACTTTGTGAAGCGTGAAGAAATTAATTTTCATATGGAAAAGAATGGGCATCACCTGTGGCTCTTTGCTTAATTGCTTTGGAAAGGGATGCGTCTGAATCAGCATCTTGGCCCTGTATGAGGCTGTGGCTTAAATTCTCAGCACCAGATGGATCTAAAGAAAGATCCCATGTGTGCATCCAAAAAAAATGGCAAAAAGTTCAGTTTTTGTGGATGAAGTTTCTTGCCTTTCTCTCTTAGTTTCATGACCTTTATCATGTGAGAATAGGGATCCTTTGGGTCAAATGAGTTCTTGAAAGCCATGCAGAGGTGCTTGGGTTTCCTCATGACTCCAAATCACATGAAGAGTCTATACCTGACAGGCAGTAGGCCTCAAATTGGAGAAGCAGAGCAGTATTAAGAGCTGGCCTACTTGATCACTCCTGGTTCACAGGAAGGGTGTCCAGGCCACAATGACTTTAGGCAAATGAGGGGCAAGGGAGCTTTTTTTGAACACTGTCTTTGGATGTGCCCCTCATGGAAATATCCAGCCACAGTTTATGATGAGTGTATATATGGAAGAATATGAGGGCTATGTGGGAGTGTTTTGGTTTTAATTCTGGTCATTTGTGTGGCGGTTGGGAGATGACTGGGTCCACCGGGGTTTAAACTCTGGTGTGATTCCCCTTAGAGACTGTGTTGTGGAACTGACCTCAGAGAATTATTGCCATGAAATGTGTTGAGATTGTTGGAGGCCACACATGGGAGTCACCCTTGGAAACTGAGATCTAGACCAAGGGTGGCTTTCCACACAGCACAGGGAATCTCAGCAATGATATCATGTGATTTTATTCTGAAAGACTTGGCAGCCATAGTTGAGAGTCAAAACAAACATGGACCTCACATTGTAGACTTCTATGGGCCTGGCTTCATGTAACATTTGGCCACTCTTTGGGAAACCTTGCCTGTGAGAGTTCTCTAGAGCATTTATTGAAATGAGCTTCCTCACCATTTAACGGTACCTGAATGAATTGAAACCCAGAGTGCCTCCAAATTCATCCTTGAAAAATGGCTACATAAATACCATGACATTTTTGAAATTCCCATGACCAGGTGGCACTGGACAACCATGAATGTCCTGTTGCTGATTTGAGTGTACCAGACACTGCCTTGATTGACAGGGTTTCATGATAATGATGTAGAACAGAGATGTCAGTAAGTTGGAGCCTGCTGATTAGTGGTTGTAGAGAAGTGTTGTGCACGTGTGTGTTAAAAAATCTGTGGTGCGGTCATGTGGATCTGCCATTGGCTTTCAAATGGGTTGTGACTGACATGGAGCAGCCAGCAGAACCTTGTATGTAGAGGCATCTTGTTATATGGAGAAGTTTCAGGGCAATGTTCAGAATCAGGTTGCTATGGTCAAGGGGGCAAGCTATGTGGGATAGAAGCCAGATTGGTGTATTCTCCTGTAGACCCTGACCCACGACACGTGACAGAACTCCCTCCAGCAGCTTGTCCTAGTTGAACTTCTTGAATTTCGTGAAGCAAATACCAAACTCCCAGTGCAGCGGCAAGAAACACCACAAAAAGTGGAAGGTGACCAAATAGCTTCACACTCCACATGGGGAGACACTTAGCCCCCAGTGGCCACAATTATCTACAAAGAGAGAATTCAGCACTGCTGCCTAATGTTCATTGGAATATAAGAGACCATGTCCTCCAGGTCACATAGATGCAGACCCAGCTTTGATGGTCTCACTACAAAGGAAGCTAAAGCTCCTGACAACAACATATATTTCAAGTGCCCAACCTCAGAGGCAGTTTCTGAAGAAGTATTTAGGCCAGCAGAGCTCCATGATTGTGGAGTTTACACTGTCCCTTACTTTTGGAAACTGGTCTACCACCTTCAAAGTTCTAAACTCCTGAGCAATTTTCATTCCAGATATATATTCACAGATTTTATAACTCTTCTCCTCAAATTGTGTCTTACTTGGAGCGAAGGAAATGTGAAGGAATTGTTCTGGATGAGACTGGAAGGATTTTTGTGTAGCACATGTTTGCATACACATTGGATTCATTTTCCAATTTTCCAATTGAAATACTGAATCCCTGACACTACCCCATACCCTACTAGACTCTGTGTACTAATCCTAATATGATGGAGAAAAATAATCCCCAAAAAATTGAAATACAAGCATTTCAAAAGAGGCCTGGTGTATATTTGGACTTGCCTTATGCACTGTATAGGGTAGGAGTTATAAATCTAGTCAATTTTTTGTTGAAATAGTTCTCCAGTTGTTTTTAAAGTTAATCAATATGTGAATTCCTGTCTCCCTTTCGCTGTAGCCTATTCAGCATATGTATTTTTATAAGCACATATACAATCCTACCTGGTACCACATGTACACTATTTTGTGGTTGCTGACTTGGCAGATACAAATTGTGAGAAGAGATCACTCCTCCTAAATGCTGATGGAACTGAAAATTCAACCTATGGGTGAGTTTCCTAGCTGAACAACATTATATATAAATCCATGTTCAGTAAAATGAATATTTTTGATCTGTGAATGATATATATTTCATGGTGAATTTCAATTGGCATATAGTGCTAATTTTTAATATCTGTATATATATACTATCCAGATTTTTCAAAATATGAAATATATCTGTCTTATTATACATTTCCTAAATTCATTCATATTCATGTATGTGGATTTATAATTATTTTTTCACAAGATCATTCTCAGAAATATTCATCCACCTGAAATACATATTTGTTTCCTACTACTGAAAACTAACTTCAGTGAATGGTGTATACAAATCCTAATATTTCTTCAGTAACTGACCAAGTTTAACATCAATGCAAGTAGACTCCTATGGAACATGATGTGTATTTTGATGTTAATTTTTTTCAACACTGGTGCATTACAATTTCTTTAGTTTATGCACATCATTGGATATAGATTTCATCCACAAGTTTGCAAATTTATAGGCATTTGTTTCACTTTCAATCACTTTCTACTTCAGAACACATATATTTCTTCATGTTTCTTGACTGGTCTTTTCATGAGACTTCTTTCCAAACACATTATTTTTGATATCCATAAGTACTTTTGAAGCAAATCTCACACACCCTACATGATGAACCATAACCCTAATATTACGATTAGATGTATAACTGGTTAGAATAAATGATTGTATATCAATATATGATTTCTTATATATTTTCAGATATCAATTCAATCCATTATTTAATGTGGAACCAGTTATATTATTTATACACAATATTGTCTATTCATGCATTATCTCTATATTCATAGACAAAGGGTACACCTCTTTATACCCCCAATACTAATTTACATGTCTTCAAAATATTCCTCCTTGAAATGGTGGAAGAAATACTCATGTCACCTGACCTATGTATACATTTTATCACAGTAATATTCTGGACACAAAAAGCAAAGGTCACACTTATGATTGTACCAATGTAAAGGTTGGTCGAGCGTTGGAGTAAGAGACCACCAAGAGACTGTCACATGCAACAGCAAAGTGTTTATTGGGGGTCCAGCATGCTGTGGCTCAGAGCTCACTTGAATTTAGCAGAGAGCCCTGAGAACAGCTTAAGCAGAGCTTATATACTTTCCTTAGAGAGGGCAGGGAGTGAAATTTATTGATGGGTCATGGCAAGTGGGCGGTTTGTTTGCAAATGTGTGAGGGAGTACATTCTGCAGTTTGGCAATTGGGGACAGTACATTTGGGGAACAAGATAAGCAAACAGTTCTCAAGATTTCAACAGTGTTTTGTTAAGCATACAGAAAAACAGAAATTGACAAGTACCTATTTTATTATCCTTTCATTCCCCACTTCTTGTTCTGGTTACTTTTAATCATAAAAGTGATCATTGGGGGGTGTCACAATTCATGTCTGCTAGTCGGAAACATTGTTGTCTGATTACCATAAGTTTAACTTGTCCAATTTGAGCTTGGAGAGAAGAAACTACACGGTTGAGCATACAGGGCCCTACAGTTAGCAATACTATGAAGATTATTAAAGGACCGGCCAAGGCTGATAAAAGTGTAAAAGTGTAGTTACCCACGGGGACTGTGTGTACCAAGACTCAAACCACCCTTTTTGGGCCTCTGTCTCTCGTTGACACTCTTCAAGGCGTTTTTTTTTTTTTAATTTACTCATAGATTCTTTTACAACTCCAGTATCGTCAGCATAAAAACAATATTCTTCCCTCAATGCAGCACAAAGGCCCCTTCTCTCATGAAGAGAAGGTCCAAATGTCGCCTGTTCTGTAAAACTACTTCAGAGAGCGAGGTTAAAGATTCCTGTAATGCTGTGATGGAGGTTTTTAATATCTTTAAGTTTTGGTCTATTGGTACTTGTCATTGGGTTATTTGTTGTGTCCCATGGACTAGGGCAGTGGTTCCTGTGCCCACCCCTGCAGCAACTCCTATTCCGAATAGGATGGCTAAAGTGAGGAATACAGCTTCCCAGCGGAACCGAGTTTTTTGCCCCCCTATTTGATTTTTAAATGAACCTGTTTAATGATAGAGCACTCTGGGAATCATCTGCAGCATTACATAATTAATCACATCTGTTGACCATTTTATGAACCCATTAACAATGTTTAAGTGTATAGAATTACACTTTTGTAGGGACAGACAAGGCAAGGCACCTAAGATAGCACCGAAGCTAGGGAAACAATCCTATTTGGTTGCAAACGGATTTAGAGGGCATTGCTTCTGTTGTAATCAATTAATCCGCTGAACCCCAAGTTTAGGTAGTTTCAGAATTTTTTACCCAACATGTAGGTAAAGTGGCTCAGAAGTTCACAGTCTGCAGAAGTTCACAAAAAGCTGTTTTTGTTTCTGTTGTATTTCCTCTGTTCTATGCAAGTTTAGTTTTTAAGGACACTTGGGAGGGGGAGAGATTTTGTCTTCTCTTTTTTTTTTCTCCCTGCCAGCTATTACCATGAAGCCCAGTTGGTAACTTCTTTATCTTAGAAATGTAGCCATCTCTGTGAAGCCCCAGCTCAAGGCCAGAGGCCTTGTTCACATATTTTGTGAAAAACTAGTAAAGGGGTGTCTAGCATAGCAGAGCTGATTTTTCCAGCCCATGGTACGTAGAACAGGGCAACAAGAAAAGAGGAAGTTTATCTACATTGAACTCCTTCATTGGGACTCTTTTGCTAAAAGTCCTAAATTCAGCCATGGTGAAGACTTCTGGAGAAGGTCAGTTAAGAATTTTCTGTGGTCCTGGTACAGAGGGGGAAGACGTGAAAGGCGGGTGGTGAGAGCAGCTCCGTGGATCTGAGAATGAGGAAGAAGAGATGTAAAAGAATAATGGGAAAGGGCTTTGGGATTTTCCTAGCATCAAAAAGTTGAGCAGTAGAACAGATAGACCAGAGGGGAAGATGGGAGTGAGTATCTCAAAAAGCCTGTGAGGGACTTCAAATTCTTAGTAACCTGTTTTCAGTGTTGACAAAGCAACTTTAAAGGCCATTTTCATTACATCTTGGATAGGGGTCTGAGGGCTCTCCTCTGCCTGTTTGAGCTTTGGGTTAGCTGGTAAAAGGACCTGTTGGGACCCGGTGTGGACACTGACAGGAGAAGAGAGGAGTGAGTGGGAAGAGGGTTATCTCAGTACCTGCTACCTCAGCAAGGGGGCAATTGTCTGAGAACCAGCGGTGGTTTGGGTATTTGATCTAGTAATTGGAGAGGAGAAATCAGGTTGCTGAGGTGGGATTGACAGCAGAGCATCTGGAGTAGATGGCAGAGGGTGAGGATCTATTGGAGATGTATAGTTCAGGATTTGAGTGAAGGAGGAAAAAGGCCTCCACATAGGGGAATTTCCTTCCACGCTATTGAGCACTTGCCACAGTTAAAAAGGTCACACAGAATTTGAGGTTATAGAGACCCCCCTGGGGGCCATCGGTTTTGGTTTTTAATTGGTAATATGGCCAATGCTGTGTACTGAATTTGATGAAAAGTTTGGGTTCCTCTAGGCAGCCCCTATATGCTCACATCCCTATGACTCACAGAAGAAGTCGGCTTTTTCCTCACACAGCCTTGGCTTTTGTGGCTTTGATAACTGCCGGGTAAACATAGTAATCTAGGCTAGCCAACCTGCATCTGGCTCACGTTTTCCTTCACCCACAATAGCAAAACTCACACACTCTTCCTGATAAACCATAACCCTAATATTACCATTAGATGTTTAACTCGTTGGAATGAATGTATGTATATCAATATAAGATTTCCTGTATATTTTCAGATATCAATTAAATCCATTATTTAAAATTGGAACTAGTTATATTATTTATTCACATTATGATTTATTAATGCATTATCTCTGTATTCATAGATACAGGGTAAACTTATTTGTATCCCGAATACTAATTTATAAGTCTTCAAAATATTGCTCTGAGAACTGGTGGAAGAAATACTCATGTCACCTTATCTACAAATATATTTTATCACAGTAATATTCTGGACACAAAAACCAAAGGTCACACTTATGCTTCTACCAAAATCTAAATGGAAAGTGAGCAGGGATTACTAAAAACATCCACGTTCAGTTTGCGTAATGCTCTCTAATGTCAATCCTATTGGTAATTACATATTTGTTTCTTCCTAAGATTATATATTCTCTCAAGCATGTTGAAATTGTCTAATCCAATCACTCACTTTATACTTTGCCTGATTTCCTAATGTCTCTATTGATATCTGCTTTCCTACATATTTTCACCAGTTCATCATTGTGACTGACTCTTCACATGTGCTGACATTTACAGTCATTCTCTACAAGAAACCCTATTTCTAAAGAACTTTTGGTCCAAATCCTATACTCACTCTTCTTTCAAAATATACCGATTACCTTCCTAATCCTGCCGACTCTTCCTCTTTCACTACATTCATTCATCCAAGGTAAATGGTCCTATACCATTGTATGTCGATTTATCTGAGACAACTGTGCAGAAAGTAATTCAAAGCTAAGTATCCCCATCAAGGGCCTAAAGCCCTTCTGGGCTTCAAATCGTACCTAGATTTCTGTTTTCATACGTATATTTCTCCTCTATATTCTTATAAATATCGCAGGTTCCCTATACCATTATTAATCCAGCAGAATGATTCCTAATCCAAATTGAACATGTTATTAATACTAACCATACACTGTTTCCTCAATCTAACTTTACAAAAGAGGAGGGACAGAGTTGGTCTTAAAATACAGGAATGTAGGGGATCTTCCACCTGCTGAGAACCTCATAGGTCCATGCAGAAATGATCCCTGGAGAAGATGTATTCAGCTATGAAGAACCTGAGAGGGCAAAAGTCATCATCCATGGCAAACAACTTGATGTGGATTGTCTGAATGAGGCACTCTCTTCTCAATGTAGAGAAGGTGGACCAATCCAGGCCTGTGTTGAGAGCTTTTACAGGGTGCCTATGGTTGATATACCATTCTAACTTGTAAAAGTGTCACAGGAAATAGGGGCAGCCTCCATCGCATGGGACTCTTGGAAGCAACTGTTAGGACATATGGTTACCAAAGCAGTGATCTCATTCAGTTCCTGAAAGAAGTGACCTCACCTCATTTTCTTGTTGATTTAAATCTCTGAACATGGGATCCAGGAAGCCAGGCATCCAGAGCCAGTCCCAGTCCCAGTTTCAGTGTGCTCACTTGATTGGAAATAACAAGGATAGGGTCAGTCATTCTTGGTACCTTCTAATGTGAGGATCGGCAAATACCATGAAAGCTCTGAAGAGGGGCCTGTCCTGAAAAAGATGGTAGTGGCTCAGCACTGGCTACTGACAACTTCGGAGACTTGCCCAAAAAACCAGATCTGAGACAGGACAGGACATTTCAGGGAAAGTCTGTCAGTCAGAGGACACTCCAGTTAGTCACAGACCTACTTGCTGGAAGGAGGTGCCTTTGTGGGTGTGGGTGTGTGTTTGTGGTTATGTCTCATGGTCTGAGAATAGGTAGGAAAGGCGGTTTGTTTGGTTTGGACTAGACTGCTTCTAGAATGTCATTTGACAAGGGGAGTGTTTCTATATCTGTGTATCACACTGTGTCTGTGGATGCAGACATTAAAAAAGAGAATGCATCCATGATTGTTTCCTGTCTAGTAGACAGCTTTCCAGCGTTCATCCTGCCCAATTTATGAATAGAGTGTGGCTAGCCTTATTGATGTGCATCACCTGTTACCTTCCTAAGTTAATGTTTTCTTCCTGAATTCTGGCCACTCTGCTTTAGGCCTTTTGCTTACCTAATGTTCTGTTGCCCTGAATGTCAGGAAGGTCTTTGCCTCAGGCCACCCTTTTTTGAATCCTGAAGAAAACAGTTTTCAAATGGAAATGAATAGGCATCACCTGTGTTTCTTTGATTAAATGCTTTGGAAAAGGATGTGTCTCAATCAGCCTCTTCACCCTGTGTGAGGCTGTGGCTTAGATTCTCAGCACCTAATTTATCTAAAGAAAGATCCCATATGTGCATCCAAAACCACAATGGCAAAAAGATCAGTCATTGTGAATGAAGTCTCTTGCCTTCCTCTGTTAGGTTCCTGACCTCTATCAAGTGAGAATAGGGATCCTTGGGGTCAAATGAGTTCTTCAAAGCCATGCAGAAGTTCATGGGTTTTCTCATTACTCCAAATCGCATAAAGAATTTATACCTGACAGTCAGTAGGCCTCAAATTAGACAAGCAGAGCAGTATTAATGGCAGGCCTATTTGATCACTCCTGGTTCACCGGAAGTGTGTCCAGGCCACTCTGACTTTAGGCAAATGAGTGGCAAGGGAGCATATTTTTGACACTGTCTTGAGCTGTGTCCCTCATGGAAACCACCAACCGGAGTTTATGATGAGTGCCTATATGGAAGAAGATGAGGGCCATGTGGGAGTGTTTTGGTTTTAATTTTGGTTATTTGTGTGACAGTTGGAAGAGATGACTGGGTCCACCTTGGCTTGAACTCTGGTGTGATTCCCCTTAGATACTGAGTTCAGGAAATGACATCAGAGAAATATTGCCATGAACTGTTTTGGGATTTTAGGCGGCCACGGATAAGAGTTGCCCTTGGAAACTGATCTAGGGCCAGGTTTGCTTTCCACAGAGCACTAGGAATTTCAGCTAGGATATCACATGATTTTATTCTGAAAAACTTGACAGCCAGAGTTGAGAGACAAAACACACATGGACCTCACATTGTAAACCTCAATGGGCATGGCTTCATGTGACATTTTGGCCACTCTTTGGGAAGTCTTGCCTGTGATAATTCTCCACAGCTTTCTATGAAATGAGCTTCCTAACCATTTAATGTTTCCTGATAAATACCATGAAATTTTTGAAATTCCCATGAACAGGTGGCACTGGAGAATCTTTGGATGTCCTGTTTCTGATCATGAGTGTACCACACAGTGCCTTGATTGACTGGGTTCCATGAAAATGGTGTAGAACAGAGATGCCAGTAACTTGGTGCCTAGAGTAGTGGGCCTAGAGGAGTGGTGGGCAGGAGTGTGATAAAACATCTGCGGTGGGGCCATGTGGATCTGCCATTGTCTTCAAAATGGCTTGTGACTGACATGGTGCAGCCAACAGACCCTTATAATAAAGGCATTTTGTTATATGGAGAGGTTTCAGGGCAATGTTCAGAATCAGGTTGCTATAGTCAAGGGGGCAAGCTATATAGGATAGAAGCCTAGTTGGTGCATTCTCTTGCTGACCCTGTTTCACCACACGTGACAGAACTCCCTCCAGCCCTGTGTCCCAGTTGAATTCCTTGTATTTCGTGAAGCAAATACCAAACTCCCAGTGCAGCTGCAAGAAACACCAGGAAAAATGGAGGATGACCAAATGACTTCACGGTCCACAGGGGGGGGGAGACACTTAGTCCCCAATGGCCACAGTTGACCTAAAAAGATAGAATTCAGCACTGCTGCCTCATGGTCATTGGAAAATAAGAAACCACTTCCTCCAGGTCACATAGATGCAGACCCAGCTTTGATGGTCTCACTACAAAGGAAGCTAAATCTCCTGACAACAACATATATTTCATGTGTCCAAACTCAGAGGCTGTTTCTCAATAAGTCTTTATTCCACCAGAGCTCCATGTTTGTGGCGTGTTTACCCTGTCCCTTACTTTTGGAATCTCCTCTACCACCTCCAAGTTTGTAAACTCCTGAGCATGTTCCATTCCAGATATATAATCACGAATTTTCAAACTCTTCTCTTCTAATTGTGTCATACTTGGGGTAATGGTTATGTCAAGGCTTTGTTCTGGATGAGTGTGGGAGGATTTTTTGTAGCACATATTTGCCTACTCATTGAATTCTTTTTCTAATTTTCCTTTGGAAGTACTTTATCCCTGACACTACCCCAAACCCTACTAGACTCTGACTACTAATCCTAATATGATGGAGAAAAATAACCCAAACAGATTGGAAATGCAAGCAGTTCAGAAGTACAGTTGGAATTGCCTTTTGCATGATAAAGTGTAGCTGTTGTAAAACTTGTCAATTTTTTGTTGAAATAGTTCTCCATGTGTTTTTAATTTAACAAATAAAAAAAATCCTGTCTCCCTTTCTCTGTAGCCTATTCAGCACATGTAATTTCATATGCACATATAGATTCCTACCTGGTATCACATGTACATTTTTTTGAGATGGCTGATTTGGCAGATACAAATTGTTAGCAGAGATCATTCCTACTAAACGCTGTTGGAACTGAAAATTCAAACTATTCGTGAATTTCCTAGTTGAACAACATTATACATAAATCATGTTGAGTAAAATAAATATATTTGAACCTGTGGATGATATATATTTCACAACAAATTTCGATTGTCATATATATTGCTACTTTTTAATGTCTGTGTGTTATATGTATATCCAAATATATGTGGATGATATATATTTCACAACAAATTTTGATTGTCATATGTATTGCTACTTTTTAATGTCTCTGTGTTATATGTATATATATATACATATATACACACACACACACACTCCAGATTTTTCAAAATATGAAATATATGTGTCTTACTGTACACTCTATCAATTCATTGATGCTCATGTATGTGGATTTATAATCAATATTTCACAAGATTATTCTCAAAAATATTCATCAACCCGAAATACATATTGTTTCCTAGTACTGACAACTAACTTCAGTGAATGGTGCATACAAATCCTAATATTTCTACAGTAACTCATCCTGTTTAACATCAATGCAAGTAGATTCCTGTGGGATATGATGTAACTTTTGACATTCATTTTTATTTAACACTGGTACTTTAAAATTTCTTCAGTTTATGCACATCATAGGATATATATTTCATCCACAAGTTCGCAAATTATAGGCATTTGTTTCACTTTCAATCACTTCCTGTTTTAGAACACATGTATTCCTCCAGGTTTCTTGACGGGTCTTTCAGTGAGACTTCTTTCCAAACACTTTATTTTTGATTTCCATAATCACTTTTGAAGCAAAACTCACACACCCTTCATGATAATCCATAACCCTAATGTTAACATTAGATGTACAACTGGTTGAAATGAATGAATGTATATCAATATAAGATTTCGTATATATTTTCAGATATTAATTCAATCCATTATTTAAAGTGGAATCAGTTATATTATTTATTCACAGTATCGTCTATTCATGCATTATCTCTATATTCATAGACACAGGATACACCTCATTGAACTCCAGCACTAATTAATACATCTTCAACATATTGCTCCCAGAAATGGGGGAAGAAATACCCATGTCACCTGATCTACATATACATTTTATCACAGTAATATTCAGGACACAAAAAACACAAACGTCACACTTATGATTGTACCAAACCTAAACGGAAATTGAACATGGATTACTAAAAACATCCATGTCCAGGTTGCCTAATGTGCTCAAATGAAAATCCTATTGGTGACTACATATTTGTTTCTTCCAAAGATTATATAATCAAACTCAACCCTTTTGAAAAAGTCTAATCCTGTCACTCACTTTATACTTTGCCTGATTTTGTAATGTCTCAATTGATATCTTCTTTCCTAGATATTTTCCCCAGTTCATCATTGTGACTGAATCTTCACATGTGGTGACACTTACATTCACCCTCTAACCGAAACCCTATTGCTAAAGAAGATTTGTTCCAAATCTATTATTCCCTCCTTCCTAAACCTACCGAATATCTTCCTAATCCTAACTTCTATCACTTTTTGACTGGATGTTCTCTTCTACATTCCATCATCCCAGGTACAAGATACTATGCCATTGTATATCGATTTATCTGAGACATCTGTGCAGAAAGTAATTCAAAGCTAAGTATACCAATCAAGGGCCCAATGACCTTCTGGGCTTCAAATCTTACTTAGATTTCTGTTTTCATAATTATATTTCACCTATATATTGTTGTAAATATTGCAGGATCCCAATATCTTTATTCATCCTGTAGAATGATTCCTAACTGAAATTGAATCTGTTATTAACCCTAAGCATACACTGTTCCCTCAATCTTACATTACAGAAGAGCAGGGACAGAGTTGGTCTTAAAATACAGGAATGTAGGGGATCTTTAACCTGCTAATAACCACAAAGGTCCTTGCAGAAATGATCCCTGGAGAAGATATAGGCAGCTATGAAGGACCTGAGAGAGCAAAAGTCATCTACCATGGAAAGCAACCTGGTCAGGATGAAGGGTTGTGTCTGAATCATCCTCTCTGATCTTAATGTAGAGAAGATGGACCAAAGCAGGCAATTATGGAGAGCTGTTCCTGGGTGCCTATGTTTGATTTATGATTCTAACTTGTGAAAGTGTCACAGAGAGTAGGGGAAGCCTCCATCTCATGGAACCCTTGGAAGCAACTGTTAGGACAAACTGGTTGCCAAGGCAGTGACCTCATTCAGTTCAGGAAGGAAGTGACCTCACCTCACTTCCTTGGTGATGGAATTCTCTGAACTTGGGATTCGGGAAGCCAGGCACCCAAAAGCAGTCCCAATCCAAGTCCCATTGGTCTCACTTGTTTGGATTTACCGAGGACAGGGACAGTCTTTTTTGGTACCTACTGATGTGAGGATGGCCAAATGTGAGAAAAGCTCTGAAGAGGGTCCTTTTTTGAGAAAGCAGGTAGTGGCTCAGTGCTCGCTTCTGACAATTTCAGAGAGGTGGCCAAAGAGACCAGATCTGAGATAGGACAGGCCATTTCTGGTGAACATAGCATGGTCCACCACTCAGAGTAAACTCCGGATAGTCACAGACCTACTTGGGGGAAGGAGGTGTCTTTGTGGGTGTGGGTGTGGGTTTGTGGTTTTGTCTCATATTCTGAGAATAGGTAGGAAAGGCGGTTTACTTGGTTTGGAGTGAACAGCTTTTACTAAGTCATTTGACAAGGTGAGTGTTTCTATGTCTGTGTAACCCACTGTGTCCGTGGTTGTAGATATTAGAAAAGAGGATGCATCATTGGATGTGTCCTGTCTAGTAGAAAGCTTCCCAGCATTCATCCTGCCCAATTTATGAATGTACTGCAGCTTGCCTTATCGATGGGCAACACCTGCTATCTTCCTAAGTTCCTGTTTTCTTTCTGAATTCTGGCCACTCTGTAGAATAGGCTCATGGTTTTGTGTCCAAGGTATGTACCACCTCCAATCTCTGTGACATGGCCATGTACTGAATAGCTGAAAGGAATGGCGACCATGTCAGAAAACTCAGATATCAGTGTGACCATGAAAGTCTCAGTGGAGAAACCCTGCTTTGGGCCTTTAGATTACCTATTGTTCAGCTGCCCTGAAAGTTGAGAGAAACAAAAACCATGAGTACTGAATAAATGTTGCAGCAGTTGGAACATGTCGCTGTATTGAGGTTCCCTCACCAGACTTTAGTTTCCTCAGTTATCTGGACTGTCAATGTAACCTTTTAATTTTAGTGTTACAGTTGTCCTTCCCCATTAGATACAGTGTAATAAGTTCATGTCATCTGATCTTGCAAAATCCTTTTACTAGTATGACCTTTGTGTCTAATAGAGAAATCTTCACTTCTGTTACTCAGGGCTGGATAATCGTACTAGCAGACACGAAGACTACCTGTTTAGGTTAGGAATATAAGTAGGTCTTAACCTAAAAAATCTGCCTCTGGCAGCTCCTCTTGATAGTCTCTTTTTATAGTTATCAGGCATTCCTGTCTGAGAATCCTTCTTTTAGTTTCCAGTCTTACTTATTTTGGGAGGCTAACATAAATTGTATACCTTAAAATTTTATTATTATTATTATTATTATGATGATGATGATGATGATGATGATTATTATTAATTAAAATGCCCAGGAATGGCTGTATTTTCGTTTTAACTGTCTTTGCTAACTGTTTAAGATGAAACAGTCAAACTGACTTCTGTTTCTATCTATTTTTCACAGTCAGCTGAGCTTTTATGGGAGTCAATTCTGGGGAAACTTGAGAGCAGCTTCTCAGTTCTGATAGTGCCATTTTCGCTAGGTGGGTCCAGGTCTTGCTTGACCATGTGGTTTCCCTCAGAAGCATAAGAATGTCTCCCTTCTCTGATAACTCTCCTCTTCATGGCAAATGCACTCATTGGCTTTATGTTCACCAGTGGTCTCATTATTTTTCCTGATCTGGAGGTTATTTGGCCCAGAGTTGCAAAGCTCTTTAGAGAAGTCCCCTGTTCCCTGGATTCAGACTGACTCAGAGGGCAAGAGCCAAATATTGGTTTTCTTGGCCCTTTTCATTTAACTTTAATTAAATCCTAATCTGAAACATCCAGCAAATAAATTTTAACAGCCTTATATTACAAGTACTGGAATTTAATGTCTATAACTTTATAATTATTTATCTTTTAATTAATTGGGATCTGTATTATTCTGTCTAATAGGTGATGACTTATTATCTTAAATTAACCCATGTTGTGTTCTTAAAGCAACACTTCTGTAAAACACTAACAGGGAATCTTTAGATCACTTATAAGGAAATTACAAAATAAAAATTTTTAACAAGAGTAAAAATACTTAGTTCGTGTAACAGCTACCCTAAATTTTTTGGCTGAGTTATACACTATATCCCCTGTTTAAATCCTAGTAATCTTGACACAAATAAAAAACCAAAGAAACTTTTGAACATAACTTTAAATGAAATAAAATCTGACCTACTGCTTTCGTAGTCATTCTCACATGTTGTAAGATGGGACACACAGCCTTATTTCAGTTAAGGCAGGGCTCTATATGAATCTTTAGTGTTTTAGATCTAAAGGTGATCTTTGTTTTTTAAATATCATTTTACAAAGTTTACATAAATGGTGTCAGGTCACATGAACATTTGCTAACACCGTATGATATCAGATTTAAAACATGAATTAAAGAAAGGCTGAAAGTTTTTAACCTTTACATAGATTAGGCTCTCAATAACTTAAAAATACATTTAAATGGTTCCCCAATGTAAAAAGTAACATAAAACTTTACATATCTTATTGATAACAGGTAAATAAATCCCCAATATATTTTTTTACCATATAAATTTAGAACAACAGATTGATATAATGCTCTTCTCAAGTTTCTACCTTACAGACTTGTATACCTGGAAGATATGAGCACATTGACAGCAACACAATTACATTGATGTTTCTACATTAACCAAGTTTAGCTTTTAAAGAAATGGCAGTACAGTTCTCTAAAATAACAGTTCTTATTTATTCAGTTGTTTAATTTTTATGGTTGTTTGCTCTAGAAAAAAATAAAACTTAATAACACAGTTTTATGGGTAAACTTATGTTTTCAGAAATTTTTGTCTCTTTAACACATGACTGAATTTTACAATCTTATACACACTTTAGAACAAACTTATACAGACCTTAGTAAATCAATCAGATATCAAACAAAACTACTCATGAATGAGTAATCCCATATGAAATTTACTTTACTTATTTATTAAAATATTAGACAATTGTATTGAAAATTGTAAACCATTTTTTTGTTGTTGAAGGAAAAGTCCTTGAACAAAGGCATATTAGACCTTTTGTAGACATTAATATTTTATTAGATTTTTGAACACCTAGAAAACCTTGTGAGCTTAAATTTAAAGAGCAATTTCCTACAGAACAGAACAGAGGACAGAACCATTCTCATTACTGTCCCGGAGAGGGGTATATGTTAGCCTACCCAGGCCACCTCCCTGTCATCAGAAGTACTCTCCCTTAACTGGATAGCAGATGTTATAAAGGCGTCACTTACCTATGGAGGCCTCCTCTACCAGGAGCTTGCTAATAGTTTTAGTGCTTTGGTTCTCTGCAGTGCTCCACGGACTGAAGGCTCAATCCAAGGCCTTGGAACGTCTTAAGTTGCACACCCCCTAGAGTGGCTCTCCAGTGTGGAGCCCTAGAGGGCAGGCCAGCTTCAGAATTTCCACAGTCTGGTCTTGTGATCTGGTCGGGCAGGGTTATCTCGCTTTGGAACTCCAAAATGTAAGACCAGAATGCAAGAAAAGACCACTGACTCCAATTAAAATCAAATTAAGGCAAGCTTATTATTTCAACCGGCCAGGCTGCCTCTCCCTCCCAAAATGGCGGGAACAAGACAGCAACCCAACTTTCCTACAGCCCAGATATGTAGCCCAGAAAGATACACAAAAGGGGGGTTACAGATAAGAGAACTTTGACAAGCATCACACTAATGGTATATTACATTTTTTTTTTGCTGGCCCTAACATCAGAATTTATGAGGATCATTAGAGCCTCAGAGACACGTTGTCTGGCCAGGGAAAGAAAAATATTTATGAGGTATCATTAAAGTTTTAGAGAGCGCTGCTATCTGGTCAGAGATCCAGACATGGGTGAGTTCAAGGCACTGGTAGGCATTCCAAGCAGGTTCAGAATTTGCGCTAATTTATAGTAAAGCCAAAATTATCTTTTCATGGCTTTGTGGCAAGATGGCCCCCAATTTTAATGAAAGATCAGGTTGGATCTATCAACCCTGTCCCTTACTTTTGGAAACTCCCCTACCACCTCCAAGGTTGTGAACTCCTGAGGATTTTGCATTCCTGATAGGTATTCACAGATTTTCTAACTGTTCTCCTCTAATTGTGTCTTACTTGGGGCCGAAGTAATATGAAGGCATTATTCTGGATGAGAGTGGAAAAATTTTGTGTAGCACATATTTGCATACACATTGGATTCATTATCTAATTTTCCATTCGAAATACTGAATCCCTGACACTAACCAATAGCTGACTAGACTCTGACTACTAAACCATTATGATGGAGAAAAATAACCCAAACAGAATAGAAATACAAGCAGTTCAGAGGAGGAATGGTGTACAGTTGGACTGGTCTTTTGGATGATAAAGGGTTGGTGTTATAAATCCAGTAAATTTTTTGTTTAAATAGTTCTCAATGTGTTTTAAAGTAAACAAATATGTGAATTCCTGTCTCCCTTTCTCTGTAGCCTATTCAGCACATGTAATTT
Source organism: Callospermophilus lateralis (assembly GCF_048772815.1). NCBI lineage: Eukaryota > Metazoa > Chordata > Mammalia > Rodentia > Sciuridae > Callospermophilus > Callospermophilus lateralis. Next base: position 185,890 of record NW_027512540.1, on the reverse strand, counting down.
TATATGCACATATAGAATCCTACCTGGTATCACACATACATACTTTTGAGGTTACAGTTACTAGGAAGATACAAATTTTGAGAAGAGATCACTCCTCCAAAATGATTTTGGAACTGAAAATTCAAACTATGGGTGAGCTTGCTAGTTGAAAAACATTATACATAAATCCATGTTTACTAAAATAAATACTTTTGCATCTGTTGATGATATATATTTAATGATGAATTTCGATAGGCATAAATATTGCTACATTTTAATGTTCTGTGTATATATATATACACACTCTCCAGATTTTTCAAAATATGAAATATATGTGTCTTACATTAACTCCCTGAATTCATTCATGTTCATGTATGTGGATTTATAATCAACTTTTTACAAGATTATTCTCAGAAATATTCATCCACCTGAAATACATATTTGTTTTCTAGTACTGAAAACTAACTTCAGTTAATGTTGCATACAAATCCTAATATTTCTACAGTAACTGACCCACTTAAACATCATTGCCTGTAGATTTGTATGGGACATAATGTGTATTTTGACGTTCATTTTTTTACAACACTGGTACATTATTATTTCTTCAGTTTATGCACATCATAGGATATATATTTCATCCACAAGTTCACAAATTTATAGGCATTTGTTTCACTTTCAATCACTTACTGCTTCAAAACACATGTATTCCTCCAGGTTTCTTAACTGGTCTTTTCATGAGACTTCTTTCCAAACACATTATATTTGATTTCCATAATCAATTTTGAAACAAAGCCCACACACTCTTCATGATAAACCATAAACCTAATATTAAAATTAGATGTATAACCGGTTGGAATGAATGATTGTTTATCAATATAAGATTTCCTATTTATTTTCAGATATTAATTCAATCTATTATTTAAAGTGGAATCAGTTATATTATTTATTCACAATATCGTCTATTCATGCATTATCTCTATATTCATAGACACAGGATACACCTCATTGAACTCCAGTACTAATTAATACATCTTCAACATATTGCTCCCAGAAATGGTGGAAGAAATACCCATGTCACCTGATCTAAATATACATTTTATCACAGTAATATTCAGGACACAAAAAACACAAACGTCACACTTATGATTGTACCAAACCTAAACGGAAATTGAACATGGATTACTAAAAACATCCATGTCCAGGTTGCCTAATGTGCTCAAATGAAAATCCTATTGGTGATTACATATTTGTTTTTTCCTAAGATTATATATTCAAACTCAAGCCTGTTGAAAATGTCTAATCCTATTACTCACTTTATACTTTGTCTCATTTCGTAATGTCTCTATTGATATCTGTTTTCCTACATATTTTCCCCAGCTCATTATTGTAACTCATTCTTTACATGTGCTTACATTGACATTTACTTTCTAACCAAAACCCTATTGCTAAAAATATTTTGGTCCGAATCCTATACTCACGCTTTTTTCTAAACCTACTGACTATCTTCTTAATCCTACCTACTGTCCCTTTTTGACTGGATGTTCTCTTCGACATTCAATCATCCAAGAAAAAAGGTCCTATGCCATTTTATATCGATTCAGCTGAGGCATGTGTGCAGAACATAATGCAAAACTAAATCTCCCAATCAAGGGCCCAATGCCCTTCTGAGCTTCAAATCTTACCAGGATTCCTGTTTTCATACTTATATTTCACCTATATATTCTTGTAAATATCGCAGGTTTCCAATACCATTAATCATCCCGCAGAATTATTCCTAACACAAATCGAACACGTTTTTAACCCTAACCATACACTGTTCCCTCAATCTAACATTGCAGAAGAGCAGGGGAAGTGTTGGTCTTACAATACAGTAATGTAGGGGATCTTCCACCTGCTGAGAACCTCAAAGATACATGCAGAAATAATCCCTGGAGAAGATGTATGCAGCTATGAAGGACTTTTGAAAGTGAAAGTCATCTTCCATAGCAAACAACCTGGTCAGGATACAGGTTTGTGTCTGAATCAGCCTCTCTCTTTTTAATGTAGAAAAGATGGACCAAACCAGGCCTTTGTGGAGAGCTCTTCCCAGGTGCCTATGGTTTATATACCATTCTAACTTGTGAAAGTGTCACATGAAGTAGGGGCAGCCTCCATCTCAAGGGACCATAAGAAGAAACTGTTAGCACAAAGTGGTTGCCAAGTCAGTGACCTCATTCATTTCAGGAGGAAGTGACCTCACCTCACTTCCTTGTTTTTGGAAGTCTCTGAACTTGGAATCCAGGAAGGCAGGCACCCAGATCCAGTCCCAGTCCCACTCCCAGTGGTCTCACTTGTTTGGACTTACCAAGGTGAGAATCGGTCTTTCTTGGTGCCTACTAATGTGAAGATGACCAAATGCCAGAAGAGCTCAGAAGAGGGGCCTTTCCTGAGAAAGCCGGTAATGGCTCACTGCTGGCTCCTGTCAGCTTCACACAGTTGGCCAAGGATACTAGATCTGAGACAAGATAGTCCAATTCCGTGAAACATAGTATGGCCCACCAGTCAGAGAACACTCTGTATAGTCACAGACCTCCTTGGGGGAAGGAGGTGCCTTTCTGGGTGTGGGTGTGTGTTTGTGGTTTTGTCTCATGTTCTGAGAATAGGTAGGAAAGGCAGTTTGTTTGGTTTGGTGTGAACTGTTTCTGGTAAGTCATTTGACAAGGCGATTGTTTCTATTTCTGTGTATCCCACTGTGTCTGTGGTTGTAGAAATTAGAAAAGAGAATGCATCAATGGATGTTTCCTGCCTAGGAGAAAGCTTCCCAGGATTCATCTTGCCCCAGATATGTACAACCTCCAAGATCTTTGACAAGGCCATGTACTGGACAGCTGAATGGAATGGGAGCATCTCAGAAAACTCAGATATTAGTGTTACCAGGAAAGTCTCAGTGGAGAAACCCTGCAATGGCCCTTTTGCTTGCCTATTGTTATGTTGGCCTGAATGTCAGGAAGGTCTTTGCCTCAAGCCACCCCTTTGTGAAGCCTGAAGAAAACAGTTTTCAAATGGAAATGAGTGGACATCACCTGTGATTCTTTCCTTAATTGCTTTGGAAAGGGATGTGTCTGAATCAGCATTTTGGCCCTGTGTAAGGCTGTGGCTTAGATTCTCAGCACGTGATGGATCTAAAGAAAGATCCCTTGTGTGCATCCAAAACCAACATCTCCAAAAGAGCACTCATTGTGGATGAAGTCTAACCAACTCCACTAACCAACTCACAGTTATAGTAAATAACTTTTGAAGTTGAAGGGACCCCAGTAAACTTTGAAGTAGATACAGGGGCATTATACTCAGCCTTTAAGGCCCCATTGGGCCCTCTATCAAATAAAAGGTCTCTAGTTCAAGGGGCTAATGGCAGTAAATATCGGGCTTGGACAACTAAGAGGTACATGGACCTGTGGAAAGGAAAAATCCATCACTCCTTCCTAGTAATCCCAGAGTTCCCGGCCCCATTGATGGGTGGAGATCTGCTCACCAAACTCTGGGCCATAATGACTTTTAACCCTGAAGGCCCCCAAGTGGAATTTCTAAATCCTTCAGTAAAATCTCCTATAGTCATGGCTTTAACAATGTCAGTAGAAAATGTACATCAACTCACTCACCTTGGTTCAAAGAAATTGCAGGCATTCCTGAAAGATCAAGAACAGAGTTTTCTACTAACCGACTCACAGCGAAAGGAAATAACTGAATGGGTATCAAAAGCGTCTCAGGTCCATCAATTGGTTAATGCTTACCCTTTTAAGCTTCCTGCAGGAAAACACCTTCGAAGAACCAGACCAGAAAAATTTTCAGAAGTGAACTTTACTGAAATTAAGCCAGCAACGTATGAACTTAAATATCTCCTAGTCTTTGTAGATACATTTTCAGGATGGATTGAAACCTTCCGCCCCCCCCCAAAAAAAAAAAAAAAAACAATGGCTCAAATCGTGGTCAAGATGATACTGAAGGATATTTTTCCAAGATACGGCCTGCCTAAGGTAATAGGGTCTGACAATGCACTGGTGTTCATGGCCCAGGTAAGTCATGGGTTAACCTGTACCCTGGTGATTAATTGGTAGTTACATTATGCTTATAGATCCCAGAGCTCAGGACAGGTAGAAAAAATAAATAGAACCATTAAAGAGACCTTAATGAAATTAAGCTTAGAAACCAGCTAAAAGATTGGACTATACTCCTGCCTTATGCACTGTATCATCTAAAAAATACTCCCTCTGTTTCTTTGTGTAACCTCTCCCCCTGTGAAATTCTCTATGTTGCCCCTCCTCCAGTAAGGGACCTAACCCCAACTCTAAGACCTAAGGATCCCTTCCACACCCCCTTGCTTGACACACTTAAAGCTCTTGAAAGAACTCAGCGATACCTGTTAAAACAGCTGGCCACGGCCTACCAACCTGGGGACAATGAGACTCCACATCGATATCAAGTAAGAGACTTCATCTACATAAGATGACATCAGGTGTCATCCCTGGAACCCCGCTGGAAAGGAAATACCACGTGCTACTTATAACACCTACAGCAGTAAATGTAGACGGAATCCTTTCCTGTATCCATGCCTTCCATCTCAAGCCTGCGCCCTGTCCAGACTCTGGCTGGAAACTGGAAATGACTGGTAACCCTTTCAAATTGTGTATTTGGCATGTGTATAAGGCTATAGACTCTCCCCTTGGCCACCACTAGTCCTAACCCTCATCAGCGAATTCAGCAGCAATGGCTGATCACAAATCCTCATAGACCAGAAGAATGGTCTATCTCGCTTACAGCCCACATAGGGACCTGTTGGTCATCTCAACATTTGTCAGCTGCCTATAGGTTTTTCCTATTGGGATATCCCTGAAAAAGCAGATCCCAATAAAATTTCATTAAATCCCTTTCGTATCATAGATAATGAAAACAAATATTATGGATGTAGGGACACGTGAACCAGATGCAGGTTGGCTAGCCTAGATTACTATGTTTGCCTGGAAGACTATCAAAGCCACAAACAGCCACGGCTGTGTGGGGGGAAAGCCGACTTCTTCTGTAAGTCATGGGGATGTTAGCATACAGGGACTGCCTGGTGGAACCCAAACTGCTCATCAAATTCAATACACAGAATTGGCCATATTACCAATTAGACAACCAAAACCTGTGACCCCCAGAGGGGTCTCCAGATCCTCACATTCTGCATGACCTTTTTAACTTCTGCAAGTGCTCAAAAGGGTTAAAGGAGATTCCCCTATGTGGAGGTTTTTTCCCTCCTTTGCTCACATCCTGAATTATACTTCTCCAATAGTTCCTCAAACTCAGCCTTCTGCTCCAGACTCTCTGCTGGCACTCCCGCCTCAGCAACCTGATTTCTCCCCTCCAATTACTAGATCAAAAATCAAAACCTCTGCCGGTTCTCAGACAATTGCCCCCTTGCTGAGGTATCCAGTACTGAGGTACCCCTCCACACACTCACTCCTCTCTTCTCCTGTCAGTGCCCGCACTGCGTCCCATAAGGTCCTCTTACCAGCTAACCCAAAGCTCAAACCAGCTGAGGAGATCCCTCAGACCCCTATCCAGGATGTAATTAAAATGGCCTTTAAAGTTGCTTTGTCATCACTGTAAACAGGTGACTAAGAATTTAAAATACCTCACATGCTTTTTGGGATACTCACTCCCGTCGTCCCCTCTGCTCTACCTGTTCTACTGCTCAAGTTTTTGTTGCTAGGAAAATCCCAAACCCCTTTTCCAATATTCTTTTACATTTCTACTTCCTCATTCTCAGATCCATGAAACTGCTCTCAGCCTTGCCTTCCACGTCTTTCCCCTCTCTACCAGGCCCACAGAAAAGTCTTAAATGACCTTCTCCAGAATTCTTCACCATGGCTGACTTTAGGACTTTCAGCAAAAGAGTTCCTTTAAAAGAGTTCACTGTAGATAAACTTCTTCTTTTCGTGTTGCCCTGGTCTACTTGGCAACTGGCGAAAAAAAATCAGCACTCCTGAGCTAGACACACCCATACTAGTTTTTCACAAAATATGTGAACAAGGCCTCTGGCCTTGAGTGGGGGCTTCACAGAGATGGCTACATTGCTAAGATAAAGAAGTTACCAACTAGGCTCCATGGTAACAGCTGGCAGGGCAAAAAAAAAAAGAGAAAAAAATCTCTCCCCCTTTCAGGTGTCCTTGAAAAGTTAACTTGCCCAGAACAGAGGATAAAATAAAAGATAGAAAAACAGCTTTTTGTGAACTTCTGCCGACTTTGAACTTCTGAGCCCCTTCCCTTACATGTTGGGTACAAATTATGAAACTACCTAAACTTGGGGTTCAGGGGATTAATTGATTACAACAGAAGCAATGCCCTCTAAATCCGTTTGCAACCAAATAGGACTTTTTCCCTGTCTTCAGTGCTATCTTAGGTGCTTTGCCTCGTCCGTCCCTATAACAGAAAGATTCTATATACTTAAACATTGTTTATGTTTTCATGAAATAGTCAACAGATGTGATTAATTATGTTATGGTGCAGATGTTTCCCAGAGTGCTCTATGATGACGCAGGTCCATTTAAAGATCAAATAGGAGGGCATGCAACTCAGTTCCGCTGGGAACCTGTATCTCTCACTTTAGCCATCCTATTAGGAATAGGAGTTGCTGCATGAGTGGGCACAGGAATCAATGCCCTAGTCCAAAGGACACAACCAATGCCTTAATTAGAAGCAGCAATAGACCAAAACTTAAAGATAATAAAACATCCATCACAGCTTTACAGGAATGTTTAACCTCTGCCTATGAATCTGTTTTACAGAACAGGCGAGCGATAAAACCTCCTCTTCATGAGAGAAGGGGGAATTTGTAGTGCATTGAGGGAAGAATGTTGTTTTTGTGCCGGCCACACTGGAGTTGAAAAGAATCTATGAGTAAATAAAGAAAACGCATTGAAGAGCGTCAACGAGAAAGAGAGGCCCAAAAAGGGTGGTTTGAGTCTTGGTTCACACAGTCCGTCTGCTTAAATATGCTTTCATCAGCCCTGGCTGGTCCATTAATAATCCTCATATTATTGCGAACTGTAGGACCCTGTTGGATAAACCATGGAGTTTCCTTTCTCCAAGCTCAAATTGGACAAGTTAAACTTATGGTAATCAGACAACAATATACCACACTAGAAGACATAAAATGTAACACCCATCAGTGATGACTTTTATGATTAAAAGTATCCAGAAGAAGAAGTGGGGAATGAAAGGTTAATGAAATAGGTACTTGTCACTTCCTGTTTTTCTGTACACTTAACAAAACACTGTTGAAATCTTGAGAACTGTTTGCTAATCTTGTTCCCAGAATGTGCTGTCCCCAACTGCCAAACTGCAGAATGTGCTCAGTCACGCAGTTGAAAGCAAACGGCCTACTCGTCCTGACCCATCAATAAACTTCCATCCCTGCCTTCTCCAAGAAAAGTACATAAGCTCTGCTTAAGCTGTTCTCAGGGCTCTCTGCTCTATTCAACTGAGCTCTGAGCCCCAGCATGCTGGACCCACAATGAACCCTTTGTAGTTGCATGAGACAGTCTCTTGGTTATCTCTTCCTCCTATACTCGCCTGATCATTACAATATTTCACCTCTATATTCTTAAAAATATCTCAGGTTCCCAACACCATTATTCATCCAGCAGAATGATTCCTAACACAAATCAAACATGTTATTAATCCTAACCATACCATCTACCCTCAATCTAACTTTACAGAAGAGCAGGCACAGAGTTGGTCTTATAATACAGGAATATAGGGGATCTTTCACCTCCTGAGAAATTCAAAGGTCTATTCAGAAATGATCCCTGGAGAAGATGTAGGCACCTATGAAGGACCTGAGAGAGCAGAAGTCATCTTCCATGGCAAACAACCTGGTCAGGATGAAGGGTTGTGTCTGAATCAGCCTCTCTCTTCTTAATGTAGAGAAGATGGACCAAACCAGGCCTGTGTGGAGAGTTGTTTCCTGGTGCCTATGGTTGATATACTATTCTAACTTGTGAAACTGTCACAGGTAGTAGGAGCAGCCTGCATCTGAAGGGACCCTTGGAAGCAACTGTTAGGACAAAGTGGTTGCCAAGGCAGTGACCTCATTCAGTTCCTGAAGGAAGTGACCTCACCTCACTTTCTTGTTGATGGAACTCTCTGAACTTGGGATCCAGGAAGCCAGGCACACAGAGCCAGTCCCAGTCCCAGTCCCAGTGTTCTCACTTGTTTGGATGTACCAAGGACAGAATCAGTCTTTCTTGGTACCTACTGATGTGAGGAAGGCCAAATGCCAAGAGAGTTCTGAAGACGGGCCTTTCCTGGGAAAAAAGGTAGTTGCTCACAGCTTGCTCTTGACAACTTCACAGAGTTGGATAAGAAGAGGAGATCTGAGACAGGACATGCCATTTTGAGGGAACATAATATGGCCCACCAGTCAGAGGACACTCCAGATAGTCTCAGAATTACTTGGGGTAAGGAGGTGCCTCTGTGGGTGTGGTTGTAGGTTTGTGATTTTCCCTTGTTCTGAAAATAGGTAGGAAAAGTGGTTTGTTTGGATTTAGTGAACATTTTCTAGAAAGTCCCTTGACAAGGCGAGTGTTTCTGTGTCTGTGTATCCCACTGTGTCCATAGTTGTAGACATTACAAAAGAGAATGCATAAATGGATGTGTCCTGTCTAGTAGAAAGCTTCACAGCATTCATTTTGCCCAATTTATGAATGGACTGCGGCTTGCCTGATCGATGGGCTACACCTGATATCTTCCTAAGTTCCTGTTTTCTTCCTGAATTCTGGAGACTCTCCAGAATAGGCTCATGGTTTTTTGTCCAAGTTATGTACCACCTCCAAGTTCTTTGACATGGCCATGTACTGGATAGCTGAAGGGAATGGCGAGCATCTCAGAAAACTCAGAAATCACTGGGACCAGGAAAGTCTCAGTGGAGAAACCCTGCTTTGGGCCTTATGCTTACCTATTGTTCTGTTGCCCTGAATTTCAAGAAGGCCTTTGCCTCAGGCCACACCTTTTTGAAGCCTGAGAAGAAGAGTTTTGCAATGGAAATAAATGGGCATTACCTGTGGCTCTTTGCTTAATTTCTTTGAAAAGAATGTGTCTTATTCAGACTCTTGAGCCTGTGTGAGGTGGTGGCTTAGAGTCTCAGCACCTGATGGATCTAAAGAAAGATTCCATGTGTACATCCAAAACCAAAATGTCCAAAGAGCAGTCCTTGTGGATGAAGTCTCTCACCTTGCTCTGTAACTTTCTTGACCTCCATAAAGTGAGAATAGGGATTCTTTGGGTCAAATAAGTTCCTCAAACCCTGCAGAGGCTAGCCCATAGGTGCTTAGATTTTCTCATGACTCCAATTCACATAAAGAATCTAAAACCCACAGTCAGTAGGCCTCAAATTTGAGAAGCAGAGCAGTATTAATGGCAGGCCTTTTTGATCATTCCTGGTTCTCAGGAAGGGTGTACAGGCCACCCTGACTTTAGGCAAATGAGATGCAAGGGAGATTTTTTGGACACTGTCTTGGGGTGAACACCTCATGGAAACCTCCAGCCAGAAGTTACGATGAGTGTCTAAATGGAAGAAGATGAGGTCATGTGGGATTGTTTTGGTTTGAATCGTGGTCATTTGTGTGGCGGTTGGAAGAGACGACTGGGTCCACCTTGGCTTGAACTCTGGTGTGATTACCCTAAGAGACTGCATTCTGGAACTGACGTCATCGAAGTATTTCCATGAATTGTGTTGGAATTTTAGGAGGCCACGCATGAGATTTGCCCTTGGAAACTGAGATCTAGGCCCAGGGTTGCTTTCCGCAGAGCACTGGGAATCTCAGCCAAGATATCACATGATTTTATTCTGAAAGACTTGGCAGCCATAGTTGAGAGTCAAAACACACATGGACCTCACGTTGTAGACCTCAATGCACCTTGCTTCATGTGACCTTTTGGCTACTCTTTGGGAAGACTTGCCTCTGAGAGTTCTCCAAAGCTTTTATGGAAATGAGCATCCTCAACATTTAATTGTTCCTGAATGAATTGAAACCCACATTGCCTCCAACTTCATGCTTGAAAAATGGCTCGATAAATACCATGAATTTTTTTTTTAAATTTTCATGAACAGGTGGCACTGGAGGACCTTTGGATATCCTGTTGATGATTATGAGTATACCAGACAGTGCCTTGATTGACTGGGTTTCAAGAAAATGGTGTAGAACAGAGATGCCAGTAAGTTGGAGTCTGCTGACTAGTGGGCTTATAGCCGTGGTGGGCAGGTGTGTGATGGAATATCTATGGTGGGGCCATGTGGATCTGCCATTGGCTTCCAAATGGCTTGTGGCTGACATGGTGCAGCCAACAGACCCTTACAAGTAAAGGGACCTTGTTATATGGAGAGGTTTCAGGGGAATGTTCAGAATCAGGTTGCTATGGTCAAGGGGCAAGCTATGAGGGATAGAACCTTGGTTGGTGCATTCTCCTACAGACCCTGACCCACCACATATGACAGAACTCCCTTCAGCACTGTTTTTCAGTTGAACTCCTTGTATTTCGTGAAGCAAATACTAAACACCCAGTGCAGCAGCAATAAACACCACAAAATGTGGAGGATGACCCAATGACTTCACAGTCCACAAGGGGAGACACTTAGACCCCAGTGGCCCCAGTTTACCGACTAGGATTGAATTCAGCACTGCTACAGCATGTTCATTGGAAAATATTAAACCATGTCCTCCAGGTAACATAGATGCAGACCCAGCTGTAATGGTCTCACTACAAGGAAGGTAAAGCTCCTGACAACAACATATATTTAAAGTGCTCAAACTCAGAGGCAGTTTCTCAAGAAGTCTTTATGTCAGCACAGCTCCATGTTTGTGGAGTGTTTACCCTGTCCCTTACTTTTGGAAACTACTCTACCACCTCTCAGGTTGTTAACTTTTGAGCATATTCCATTCCAGATATTTATTCCCAGATTTTCTAACTCTTGACTTTTAATGACGTATTACTTGGGACGAGGGTAATGTCAAGGCATTGTTCTGGATGAGAGTGGGAAAATTTTTGTGTAGCATATATTTGCATACACATTTGGTCCATTTTCCAATTTTCCATTCGAAATACTGAATACCGGACACTGACACCTAATCTACTAGACTCTGACTACTAATCCTAATAAGATGGAGAAAAACAACCCAAACAGAATAGAATTACAAGCATTTCAGAGGAGGCATGGTGTATAGTTGGACTTGCATTTTGCATTATATAAGGTAGGAGTTATACATCTAGTCAATTTTGTGTTGAAATAGTTCCCCATGTGTTTTTCTTTCGATTATTTTATTTTATTTTATTTTATTAGTTGGTTGTTCAAAACATAACAAAGCTCTTGACATATCGTATTTTATACATTAGATTCAAGTGGGTTATGAACTCCCATTTTTACCCCAAATATGGATTGCAGAATCACATCGGTTACACATCCACATTTTACATAATGCCCTATTAGTAACTTGTATTCTGGTACCTTTCCTATCCTCTACTATCCCTGCTCCCCTCCACTCCCATCTTCTCTCTCTACCGAATCTACTGTAATTCATTTCTCTCTTTGTTTATTTTCCAATTCCCCTCACAACCTCTTATATGTAATTTTGTGTAACAATGAGGGTCTCCCTCCATTGCCATGAAATTTACCTTTTCTCTACCTCCCCCCCCAACTCACATCTCTGTTTAATGTTAATCTTTTCTTCCTGCTCTTCCTCCCTGCTCTGTTCTTAGTTGCTCTCATTATATCAAATAAGACATTTGGTATTTGTTTTCTACGATTGGCTAGCTTCACTAAGCATTATCTGCTCTAGTGCCATCCATTTCCCTGCAAATTCCATTTTTTTGTCATTTTTTAGTGCTGCATATTACTCCATGGTGTATAAATGCCACATTTTTTTAATCCATTCATCTATTGTAGGGCATCTGGGTTGGTTCCACAGTCTAGCAATTGTGAATTGCGCTGCTATGAACATCGATGTGGCAGTATCACTGTAATATGCTCTTTTAAGATTCAGGGAATAGTCCGAGAAGGGCAATAGCTTGGTCAAATGGTGGTTCCATTCCCAGCTTTCCCAGGATTCTCCATACTGCTTTCCAAATTGGCCGCACCAGTTTGCAGTCCCACCAGCAATGTACAAGAGTACCCTTTTCCCCACATCCTCAGCAGCACTTGTTGTTGTTTGACTTCCTAAAGGCTGTCAATCTTACTGGAGTGAGATGATATCTTAGGGTGGTTTTGATTTGCATTTCTCTGACTGCTAGAGATGGTGAGCATTTTTTCATGTACTTATTGATTGATTGTATGTCCTCCTTTGAGAAGTGTCTTTTCAGGTCCTTGGCCCATTTGTTGATTGGGTTATTTGTTATCTTATTGTCTAATTGTTTGAGTTTTTTGTATACTCTGGATATTAGGGCTCTATCTGAAGTGTGATGAGTAAAAATTTGTTCCCATGATGTAAGCTTCCTATTTACCTCTCTTATTGTTTCTTTTGCTGAGAAAAAACTTTTTAATTTAAGTAAGTCCCATTTGTTGATTCTTGTTATTAACTCTTGTGCTATGGGTGTCCTATTAAGGAATTTGGAGCCCGACCCCACAATATGTAGACCAGAGCCAACTTTTTCTTCTAACACTTGCAGAGTCTCTGATTTGATATCTAGCTCCATGATCCACTTTGAGTTAACTCTCTTGTGCATGGCGAGAGGAGGGGATTAAGTTCCATTTTGTTGCATATGGATTTTCAGTTTACCCAACACCATTTGTTGAAGATGCTATCCTTCCTCCATTGCATGCTTTTAGCTCCTTTATCAAATATAACATAGTTGTAGCTTTGTGGATTAGTCTCTTGTGACCTGTATACCGTACCACTGGTCTACCCGCCTGTTTTGGTACCAGTGCCATGCTGTTTTTGTTACTATTGCTCTGTAATATAGTTTGAAATCTGGTATCACTATACCGCCTGATTCACACTTCCTGCTTAGAATTGCTTTTGTATTTCTGGGTCTTATATTTTTCCATATGAATTTCATGATTGCTTTCTCTATTTCTACAAGAAATGCCATTGGGATTTTGATTGGCATTGCATTAGACCTATAGATAACTTTTGGTAATATCGCCATTTTGATGATGTTAGTTCTGCCTATCCATGAACAGGGTATATTTTTCCATCTTCTAATATCTTCTTCTACTTCTTTTTTTAGGGTTATATTGATTTATTGTATAAATCTATCACCTCTTTTGTTAGGTTGATTCCCATGTATTTAATTTTTTTGAGGATGTTTTGAATGAACTGCTTTTCCTCATTTCCGTTTCAGAAGATTTGTTACTGATATACAGAAAGGCCTTCGATTTATGCGTGTTGATTTTAGATCCTGCTACTTTGCTGAATTCATTTATTAGTTCCAGTAGTTTTTTTTGTAGACCCTTTTGGGTCTTCTATGATTCTATAGAATCATGTCACCAGCACATAGTGATAATTTACGTTCTTCTTTTCCTATTTTTATGGCTTTGATTTCTTTCGTCTAATTTCTCTGGCCAGTGTTTTGAGAACTATATTGAATTGAAGTGTGGATAGAGGGCATCCTTGTCTTGTTCCAGATTTTAGAGTGAATGCCTTCAATTTTTCTCCATTCAGAATGATCCTAGCCTGAGGCTTAGCATAGATAGCTTTTACAATGTCGAGGTAAGTTCCTGTTATCCCTAGTTTTTCTAATGTTTTGAACATAAAGGGATGCTGTACTTTGTCAACTGCTCTTTCTGCATCTATCAAGATGATCATATGGTTCTTATCTTTAAGTCAATTGATGTGGTGAATAATATTTATTGATTTCCATATATTAAAACATCCTTGCATCCCAGGGATGAATCCTACTTGATCGTGGTGCACAATTATTTTTTATGTGCCTTTCAATACGATTCTCCAGAATTTTACTGAGGATTCTTGCATCTAGCTTCATCAGAGATATTGGTCTGTACTTTTCTTTCTTTGAGGTGTCTTTGTCTTGTTTCAGAATAAGGGTGATGTTGGCCTCATAGAATGAATTTGGCAGAGCTCCCTCTTTATCTGTTTCTCGAAATAACTTGAAAAGTATTGGTATTAATTCTTCTTTAAAGGTTTTGTAAAATTCTGCTGTATACCCATCTGGTCCTGGGCTTTTCTTGGTTGGTAGTCTTTTGATTGCTTCCTCTAAATCATCCATTGATATTGGTATGTTTAAATTGTGTGTATCCTCCTGACTCAGTCTGGGCAAATCATGTAACTTAAGAAATTTACCGATGTCTTCATATTTTCTATTTTATTGGAATATAGGTTTTCAAAATAATTTCTAATTGTCTTCTGTATTTCTGTAGCATCTGTTGTGATATTGCCTTTTTCATCCTGTATGTTTGTAATTTGAGTTCTCTCTCTTCTTCTCTTCATTAGCATGGCTAAGAGTCTGTTGATCTTATTTATTTTTTCGAAGAACCAACTTTTATTTTTGTTAGTTTTTGCAATAGTTTCTTTTGTTTCAATTTCATTGGTTTCCACTCTGATTTTAATTATTTCTTGCCTTCTGCTACATTTGCTGTTGTTTTGCTCTTCCTTTTCTAGGGCTTTTAGATGAAGTGTGAGCTCATTTATTTGTTGGTTTTTGCTTTTTTTGATGAATGACCTCCAGGTGATGAATTTCCCTCTTAAAATTGCTTTCATTGTGTCCCATAGATTCCGATATGTTGTGTCTGCATTTTCATTTATCTTTAAGAATTTTTTGATTCCCTCCTTTATGTCTTCTGTAACCCATGGATTATTCAGTAACATATTGTTTATTTTCCTAGTGATGTAGGATTTTTTCTTCCTTCTTTTATCATTGATTTACAGTTTCATTCCATTATGATCAGATAAAATGCATGGTATTATCTCCACCTCTTTATATTTACTGAGTGTTGCCCTATTGCATAATATATGCTCTATTTTTGAGAGGGATCCATGTGCTGCTGAAAAAAAAGTATATCCACTTGATGATGGTTGATATATTCTATATATGTCAGTTAAGTCTAGGATATTGATTGTGATATTGAGTTCTATATTTTCTTTATTCAACTTTTGTTTGGAGGATCTGTCTAATGGTGAGAGAGGTGTGTTGAAGTCACCCATAATTATTAGGTTGTGGTCTATTTGATTCCTGAACTTGAGAAGAATTTGTTTTATGAACATTGCAACACCATTATTTGGTGCATAAATATTGAAAATTGTTATGTCTTGTTGGTGAATGGTTTCTTTTAACAGTATATAATGTCCTTCTTATCCCTTTTGATTAACTTAGTCTTGACTTCGATTTTATTCTATATGAGGATGGCCACCCCTGCTTGCTTACGAGGACCGTGTGCATGGTATAAATTTTCCCAACTTTTCACCTTCAGCCTGTGTATGTCTTTTCCATTCAGATGTGTCTCCTGGAGGCAACATATTGTTGGATTTGTTTTATTAATCCAAGTTACCAGCCTATGTTGCTTTATTGGAGATTTTAAGCCATAAACGTTTAGAGCTACTATTGATGTATGGTTTGTACTTCCAGCCATGTTTAATTATTTATCTTTGTTTTTAATTTACTTTGTTTCTCCATGATTAGCTTTCCCCCTGCACTCTGTCATTACCCAGTCACTTCCCACTGATGGTTTTGGTTGTTGTTTTTCATTTCTTCCTCATGTAGTGTTTTTCTCAAGATGCTTTGCAATGCTGGTTTTCTGGCTGCAAATTCTTTTATCTTTTGTTAATCATGAAAGATTTTTATTTCATTTTCGTACCTGAAGGTTAATTTTGCTGGATCCAGAATTCTTGGTTGGCATCCATTGTCTTTCAGTGTTTAAAATACGTTGTTCCAAGATCTTCTCGCTTTCATCAACTGTGATGAAACATCCTTTGTTAACCTTATTGATTTACCCCTGAATGTAGTCTGACTCCTTTTTCTTGTAGCTTTTAATATTTTCTCTTTGTTCTGTATATTAGATATGTTTATAACAAATGTCTTGGTGTTGGTCTACTGTGATTTTTTGTGCTCAGTGTCCTCTATGAATCTACAATTTGTATATCCGTTTCTTTTTTTATTTCTGGAAAGTTTTCTGTAATTATTTCATTCAGTAGGTTACTCATTCCCGTGGTTTGAATCTCTGGACCTTCCTCTATCTAGATGACTCATAAATTTGGTTTTTATATGTTATCCCATATCTCTTGGATGATTTTCTCGTGATTTTTTACCAGCCTTTCTGAGTTGGCTAGACTCTTTTCAAGATGATATATTTTGTCTTCATTATGTGACATTCTGTCTTCTACTTGCTCCACTCTTTTAGTAATTCTCTCAATTGAGTTTTTAATTTGGTTTTTCGTTTCCTTCATTTCTAGAATTATTGTATGATTTTTTTTATTATCTCTATCTCCGTATAAAGATGCTTAACTTCTTTTTTTTAATCTGTTCATGTAATTCATTTTCAATGTGTTCTTTCACTGTTTGGATTTGCTGTCTCATATCTTCTTTAAGGTTCCATTCCATCTGTCTAAGGTATTCCTTGAGTTCTTTATATGATCATTTTTCTGATGACTCTAGGTCCTCCTGAGTATTTAGGCTGTCCTTCATTGTTTTTACTCTTTTTCTTTCTTGCTTTCTTATGCTGCTCATGTTACTTCTTGTTCTGTTTGAGTGCTGAGTTACTGATTAGTCTTATAAATTTATTTCATGCTTGGGAGGAAAGATATTAGAAGGGAAGGGAAGAAGTCAATAAGAGAATGAGAGTAGGCAGGTAGAATTCAAGGAAGGGGGAAAAAGAAAATTGAAAAGAAATGAAAAGACAAAAGAAAAAAAACAGAAAATAAAGAATGAAAGAAAAATTAAAAAAATAATAATGATAATAAAAAATGAAAATTACAATTTAATAATAATAATAATAATTAATAATAAAATAAAGAAATTTAAAAACTTAAAAACATTAAAAAAGTTAAAGAAAAACAACAACAACAAGAATGAAAATGAAAGAAAAAGAAAAAAAACCAAAAAAAAACCCAAATTTAAAAAATAAATAAATAATGATAATAATAAATGCAGTCATAGAGTTTGATTAACTTCTCTTCCAATAGGTGGTGCTGTGCCCACTGGGCCGAGGTTCTCCTCTCAGTAGGTGGGAACCAATCACTATGCAGCTGCTATTCCTTCCAGACTGGGCGGGTGTCCAATCCTGACACCCTAGGGCCTTCTCTTGTGTTTCCTCAAGCCATGCCCTGCTCACCTGCGACGCTCACCACAATACTGGCAACACGCCAGGTCTGCTGCTCCTGGGAGACCTGTTTTTATGAATACCTGGGCACACTCTCCCGGTTTGCTTCCCTCAGACCCTAAGTTTGTAGAGCTTGGGGCTGAGATCCCCAAGCGAATTTGTTTGCCCTCCGGGAGCCACGCCCCAGTAGCTGGTGCAAGAGACCTCAGTTGTCAGCACTGGTGGGAGCGGTAGCCTGGAGTTCTGTGCCACAAGTCCCGCGCCACTCCTGATTTTCTCGGTCTGGCTATCGCGCTCATGGTAGAGCTGAGAGGGACCCTTACGGGAGAGCTGGGAGGGGCCCTTAAGGATTCCCTGCTGTGTGGAGAGAGATGGCTAGGGAATTACAAACCTGTCGCGCTGGTTTCAATGAAGTTATCTCCTCCATCCTTGACGTCAGTTCTATGCCATGGTGGTATCCCATGCAAATGGTGATCATTCGTTCCCTTTGCCGGGTGACCGATGCAACTGGTGGGTCCTGACTGTCTCTCCCATGCCCCGTTTCAATCCTTTGGCCACTGCCTATGAAGGCTAGGTTGGCTTCTACCTCTGTAAGTTCAGAAGGGCAGACCAGTTATTTCAGCTGGATTGTTAGTGTTGAGTCACGAAACGCAGGCAAACCAGAGGTTGAATGCAACCGATCCGGGCTCGGTGTGTGTTGTGCGTGGCCCAGACTGTTCACCCCAGATTCATGTGAGTGCATCATTGCCTAGTGATCCTGAGCAAACAGTATTTAGACAGTTTATGACTCCCTATTCCAGCGCAGCTGAAGAGGTCAGAGACTTGATCTCTCCATACCCGCCGCCATTTTGGATATCTCTCCATGTGTTTTAAAGTTAACAAATATGTGAATTCCTATCTCCCTTTCTCTGTAGCCTATTCAGCAAATGTGTTTTGATATGCACATATAGAATCCTAACTTGTATCACATGTACATTCTTGTGAGGTGGCTGACTTGGCAGACACAAATTGTGAGAAGAGATCACTATCCTAAACACTGCTGGAACTAAAAATTCAACCAATGGGTGAGCTTCCTAGTTGAACAACATTATACATAAATCCATGTTCAGTAAATTGAATATTTTTGGATCTGTGGATGATATATATATCTCGATCAATTACGATTGGCATATCTATTGCTACTTTTGAATGTCTGTGTGTGTGTTTTGTTATATATATATATATATATATATATATATATATATATATATATATATACATATATATATATATATATATATATATATATATATATATATATATATATACAATCTCCAGATTTTTAAAATATGAAATATATGTGTCTTATATACACTCCCTAAATTCATTCATGTTCACGTATGTGGATTTATAATCAACTTTTCACAATATTATTCTCAGAAATATTCATCCACCTGAAATACATATTTGTTTTCTAGTACTGAAAACTAACTTCAGTGAATGGTACATACATATCCTAATATTTCTAGAGTTACTGTCCCAGTTTAACATGAAGGCAAGTAGATTCCTATGGTACATGATTTGTATTTTTACGCTCATTTTTATTCAAAACTGGTACATTACTATTTCTTAAGTTTATGCACATCATAGGATATATATTTTATCCACAAGTTCGCAAATTTATACGAATTTGTTTCACTTTCAATCACTTCCTGCTTCAGGACACATGTATTCTTCCATCTTTCTTGACTGGTCTCTTCCTGAGACCTCTTTCAAAACACATTATTTTTGATTTCCATAATCACTTTTGAAGCAAAACTCACATCCCCTTCATGATAAATTATAACTCTGATATTTCCAATGGATGTATAACTGGTTGGAATGAATGATTGTATACCAATATCAGATTTCTTATATATTTTCAGATATCAATTCAATCCATTATTTAGAGTAAAACCAGTTATATTATTTATTCACAGTATGGTCTATGCATGCTTTTTCTTTATATTCATAGACACAGTGTACACCTCTTTGTACCCCCAATACTAATTTATATGTCTTCAAAATATTGCTCCCAGAAATGGTGGAAGAAATACGCATGTCACCTGATCTACATATACATTTTATCACAGAAATATTCTGGACACAAAATGCAAAGATCACACTTATGATTGTACCAAAGCCTAAATGGAAAGTAAATATGGATTACTAAAATCATCCATGTCCAAGTTGCCTAATGCTCTCAAATGTCAATCCTATTGGTGACTACATATTTGTTTCCTCTTAAGATTATATATTCAAACTCAACCCGATTGAAAATGTTTAATCCTATCCCTCACTTTATACATTGCCTGATTTCATAATGTCTCTATTGCCATCTGCTTTCTTACATATTTTCCACAGTTCACCACTGTGACTGAACCTTCACATGTGCTGACATTTGCTTTCACACTCTAATTGATAACTTATTGCTGAAGAACTTTTTTTCCAAATCCTATACTCACTCTTCTTCCTAAACCTACTGACTATCTTCCTAATCCTACTGACTATCCCTTTTTGACTGGATATTCTCTTCTACATTCAATCATCCAACGTACAAGGTCTTATGCCATTGTATATCGATTTATCTGAGACATCTGTGAGAACGTAATTCAATGGTAAGTATCCCAATCAAGGGCCCAATGATTTTCTGAGCTTCAAATCTTACTTAGATTTATTTTTTCATACATGTATTTCACCTCTATATTCTTATAAATATCGCATGTTCCCAATACCATTAATCATCCAGCAGAATGATTCCTAAGCCAAATGGAAAATGTTATTCACCCTAACCATACACTGTTCCCTCAATCTCATTTTACAGAAGAGCAGGGACAATGTTGGTCTTACAATTCAGAAATGTAGTGGATCTTCCATCTGCTGAGAACCTCAAAGCTCCATGCAGAAATGATCCCTGGAGAAGATGTAGGCAGCTATGAAAGACCTGAGAGAGCAAAAATCATCTTCCATGGCAAACAACCTCGTCAGGATGAAGGGTTGCATCAGAATCAGCCAATCTCTCCTTAATGTAGAGAAGATGGACAAAACCATGCCTGTGTGGAGAGCTGTTACCATTTGCCTACAGGTGATATACCATTCTACCATGTGAAAGTGTGACAGGAAGTAGGGGCAGCCTCCATCTCATGGTACCGTTGGAAGCAATTGTTATGATAAAGTGGTTGCTAAGGCAGTGATCTCATTCAGTTCCTGAAGAAAGTGATCTCATCTCACTTCCTTTGTGATGGAACTCTCTGAACTTGGGATACAGAAAGCCAGGCACCCAGAGCCAGTCCCAGTCCTAGTCCCAGTGGTCTCACTTTTTTGGATTAACCAAGGACAGAGTCAGTCTTTCTTGGTACCTACTGATGTGAGGATGGCCAAATGCCAGGAAAGCTCGGAAGAGGGGCTCTTCCTGAGAAAGCAGGTAGTGGCTCAATCCTGGCTCCTGACAACTTCACAGAGTTGGCCAAGAAGACCAGATCTGAGACAGGACAGGCCATTTTGGGGGATCATAGTATGACCCATCAGTCAGAGCACACACCGGACAGTCACAGACCTATTTGAGGGAAGGAGGTGCCATTGTGGGTGTGGGTGTGGGTTTGTGGTTTTGTCTCATGTTCTGAGAATAGGTAGGAAAGGCGGTTTGTTTGATTTGGAGTGAACAGTTTCTAGTAAGTCGTTTGACAGCGCAAGTGTTTCTATGTCTGTGTATCCCACTGTGTTTGTACTTGTACACATTAGAAAAGAGAATGCATTAATTGATGTGTCCTGTCTCGTAGAAAGCTTCCCAGCATTCATCCAGCCCAATTTATGAATTGACTATGGCTTGCCTTATTGATGGGCAATACCTGCTACCTTCCTAAGTTGCTGTTTTCTTCCTGAATTATGGCCACTTTCCAGAATAGGCTCATGGTTTTGTGTCCAAGATATGTACTACCTCCAAGCTCGGTGACATGGCCATGTACTGGATAGCTGAAGGGAATGGCGAGCATCTCAGAAAACTCAGATATCAGTGTGACCAGTAAAGTCTCAGTGGAGAATCCCTGCTTTGGGCCATTTGCTTACCTTTTGTTCTGTTGCCCTGAGAGTCAGGAAGGTTTTTGTCTCAGGCCACAGCTTTTTGAATCCTGAAGAAAAGATTTTTCAAATGGAAATTAATAGGATTCACCTTTGGCTGTTTTCTTAATTGATTTGGAAAGAGGTGTGTCTGAATCAGCCTCTTGGCCCAGTGTGATTCTTTGACTTAGATACTCAGCACCTGATGGATCTAAAGAAAGATCCCATGTGTGCATCCAAATCCAAAATGGCAAAAAAGAGCAGTCATTGTGGATGAAGTCTTTTGCCTTCCTCTGTAAGGTTTCTGAATTCCATCAAGTGAGAATAGGGATCATTTGGGTCAAATGATTTCTTCAAATTAATTCAGAAGCTTTCCAATAGGTGCTTGGGTTTTCTCATCTCTCCAATTTACATAAAGAATGTGTACCCGACACTCGGTAGGCCTCAAATTGGTGAAGCAGAGCAATATTAAGGTCAGGCCTATTTGATCACTCCTGGTACACAGGAAGGATGTACAGGCCACCGGGAATTTAGGCAAATGAGGGCAACGGAGCTTATTTTGGACACTGTCTTGGGCTATGCTAATGCTCTCAAATGTCAATCCTATTGTTGACTTCATCTTTGTTTCTTCCTAAGCTCATACATTCAACCTCAACCCTGTAGAAAATATCTTATCCCATAACTCACTTTATTCTTTTCCTGATTTCCTAATGTCTCTATTGATATCTGCTTTTCTACATATTTTCCCCTGTTCATCATTGTGACTGACTCTTCACTTGTGTTGATATTTACATTGACTCTCTAACCAAAACCCTATTGGCAAAGAACTTTTGTTCCAAATCCTATACTCAGTTTTCTTCCTAAACCTACCAACTATCTTCCTAATCCTACTGACTATAACTTTTTGAATAGATGTTCTCTTCTACATTCAATCATCCAAGTAAAGTTTGGGCGAGTGCCGGAGAAAGAGACCACCAAGAGACTATCTCATGCAACAGCAAAGGTTTTATTGGGGGTCCAGCATGCTGGGGCTCAGAGCTCACTTGAATAGAGCAGAGAGACCTGACAACAGCTTAATCAGAGCTTATATACTTTCCTTGCAGAGGGCAGGGATGGAAGTTCATTGATGGGTCAGGGAGAGTGGATGGTTTGTATTCAACTGGGTGAGGGAGTACATTCTGCAGTTTGGTAATTGGGGACAGCATATTCTGGGAACAAGATTAGCAAACAGTTCTCAAGATTTCAACATGTTTTGTTACGCATACAGAAAAACAGGAAGTGACAAGTACATATTTTATTAACCTTTCATTCCCCACTTCTTCTTCTGGCTACTTTTAATCATAAAAGTGATCATTGTGGGGTGTCACATTCTATGTCTGCTAGTGGGGTATTACCATAAGTTTAATTTGTCCAATTTGGGCTTGGAGAAAAGAAATTACACGGTTGAGAAAACAGGGTTTTATAGTTAGCAATAATATGAGGATTATTATTGGACTGGCTAGGGTTGATAAAAACGTAGTTAACCAGGGGGACTGTGTAAAAAAAGACTCAAACTACCATTCTTGGGCCTCTCTCTCTCTCGTTGTCGCTCTTCAAGGCATCTTTTTAATTTACTCATAGATTTTTTTTACAACTCCAGTATTGTAGACATAAAAACAACATTCTTCCCTCAATGAAGCACAAAGGCCCCCTTCTCTCATGAAAAGGAGGTCCAACCCTCGACTGTTCTGTAAAACAACTTCAGAGAGAGAGGTTAAAGATTCGTTCAAAGCTGTGATGGAGGTTTCTAATATCTTTAATTTTTGATCTATTGCTGCTTTGGCTCATTTGTTGTGTCCCATGGGCCAGAGCAATGGTTCCCGTGCCCTACCCTGCAGTAACTACTATTCGTAATAGAATGGCTAAGGTGAGGGACATATGTTTTCAGCGGAACCGTGTTCTATGCCCCCCTCTTTGATCTTCAAATGAACCTGCATCATGATAGAGCACTCTGGGAAACATCTGCACCATTACACAATTAATCACATCTGTTGACCATTTCATGAAAACATAAACAGTGTTTAAGTATATAGAATTATACTGTTGTAGGGACGGACAAGGCAAGGCACCTAAGATAGCACCAAAGACAGGAAAACAGTTTTTTTGGTTGCAACCAGATTCAGGGGGCATTGCTTCTGTTGTAATCAATTAATCCCCTGAAACCCAAGTTTAGGTAGTTTCAGAATTTTGTACACAACACGTAAGGAAAGGGGCTCAGAAGTTCACAGTCTGCAGAAGTTCACAAAAAGCAGTTTTCGTTTCTGTTTTTTCCTCAGTTTGGGGCAAGTTAACTTTTCAAGAACACCTATGTGGGGGAGAGCTTTTTCTTCCCTTTCTTTTTTTTCAACCTGCCAGCTGTTTCCATGCAGCCCAGTTTGTAACTTCTTTATCTTAGAAATGTAGCCATCTCTGTGAAGCCCCAGCTCAAGGCCAGAGGCCTTTTTTTCACATATTTTGTGAAAAACTATTAAGGGTGTGTGTAGATTAGGAGTGCTGGTTTTTTTTAGCCAGTTTCCAAGGAGACCAGGGCAACACGAAAATAGGAAGTTTATCTACAGTGATCTCTTTTATAGGGACTCTTTTGCTGAAAGTCGTAAATCAGCCATGGTGAAGACTTCTGGAGAAGGTTAATTAAGACTTTTCTGTGGACCTGGTTCAGAGGGGGACGACTTGGAAGGCAGGGATGAGAGCAACTTCCGTGGATCTGAGAATGAGGAAGGAGAGATGTAAAAGAATATTGGGAGAGGGCTTTGGGATCTTAATAGCAAGAAAAATTTGAGCAGTAGAACAGATAGAACAGAGGGGGAAACGGGAGTGTGTATCCCAAAAAGCCTGTGAGGGACTTTAAATTTTTAGTAACCTGTTTTCAGTGATGACAAAGCAACATTAAAGGCCATTTTCATTACATTTTGGATAAGGGTCTGAGGGTTCTCCTCAGTGGGTTTGAGCTTTGCATTAGCTGGTAAGAGGACCTGGAGGGACCCAGTGCGGGCACTGACAGGAGAAGAGAGTAGTGAGTGAGTGGAGTGGTACCTCAGTACCTGCTACCTCAGCAAGGGGGCAATGGTCTGAGAACTGGTGGAGATTTGGGTTTTTGATCTAGATATTGGAGGGCAGAAATCAAGTTGCTGAGGTGGGAGTGACAGCAGAGAGTCTGGAGCAGAAGGCTGAGGGTAAGCATCTATTGGAGAAGCATAGTTCAGGATGTGAGCAAAGGAGGGAGAAGGCCTCCACATAGGGGAATCTCCTTTTACCCTTTTGAGCACTTTCAGAAGTTTAAAAGGTCACGCAGAATTTGAGGATATAGAGACCCCTCTTGGGGCCATCGGTTTTGGTTATCTAATTGGTAATATGGCCAATGCTGTTTACAGAATTTGATGAGGAGTTTGGGTTCCATCTGGCAGTCCCTGTATGCTCACAGCCCCATGACTTACAGAAGAAGTCTGCTCTCCCCCCCGCACAGCCGTGACTGTTTGTGGCTTTGATACTCCGCCGGGCAAACATAGTAATCTAGGCTAGCCAACCTGCATCTGGCTCACGTGTCCCTACATCCATAATGTTTGTTTCCATTTTCTATGGTACCGAAGGGATTTAATGGAATTTTAGTGGGATCCTCTTCATCAGGGATATCTCAATAGGAAAGACCTATAGCCAGCTGACAAATGTCTGGGTGGAGAGATGGCCACCAGGTCCATAAGGGGGCTGTATGTGAGATAGACCATACTTCTTTTCCAGTAGGATTTGTGATCAGCCATCGCTGCTTAAGGGGCTGATGAGGGTTAAGACTACTGGTCGTCAAGGGGAGAATAAATGTCTTCCAGGATCTTCTTGACAACCATTTGCTCTGTTTCTTTCTTTTTTTTTTTTTCTTTCTTTTTTTTTTTTGTGGGGAAGGCTTCAATCCGTCCTGAAAATGTATCTTCAAAGACTAGAAGATATTTAAGTCCATACCTTGCTGGCTTAATTTCAGTAAAGTCCACTTCCCAGAATTTTCCTGGTATGGTTCCTCGTAGGTGCTTTCCTGCAGGAAGCTTGGAAGGGTAAGTATTAACCAATTGATGGACCTGACAGGCTTTTGTTACCCATTCAGTTATTTTCTTTCACTGTGAGTCGGTTAGTGGAAAACTCTGTTCTTGATCTTTCAGGAATGAATGCAGTTTCTTTGAACAAAGATGAGTGAGTTGATGAACATTTGCTACTGACATAGTTAGAGCCATGATTATAGGAGTATTTACTGAAGGATTTAGAAATTCCACTTGGGGGCCTTCAGGGTTAAAAGTTATTTTGGCCCAGAGCTTGGTGAGCAGATCTCTGCCCGTCAATGGGGCCGGGCATTCTGGGATTACTAGGAAGGAGTGATGAATTTATCCTTTCCCCTGGTCCATGGTCCCCTTAGTTGTCAAAGTCTGATATTTACTGCATTTAGACCCTGGAATTAGAGACCTTTTATTTGATAGAGGGCCCAATGGGGCCTTAAGGGCTGAGTATATTGCCCCTGTATCTACTTCAAAGTTTACTGGGGTCCCCTCCACTTCAAAAGTTACCCTGAGGTCGGGGAGAGGATCTGAGCCCCGACTTTCTTAGTCATCCTCCAGAGTCAGAATGTCTGGCTGGCGTGGCTGTCTCTTTCTAGGGCACTCTTTGGCCCAGTGTCCTTTTTCTTTAGAGTAGGCACATTGATCTGAGGCCAGGGGTGGCCTCTAGTGTGGGCCCAGGTATCCATTTCTGTCTCTCTGTTTCTTAATTTCTGGCCTGTTTGTTGTTGTGACCAGGACCTTAGTCAATGCCTTAGTCTGTCTTTTGCTTCTCTCATCCTCCCTTTGCTCCCTTCTCTTCCTCAGTTTCACTCTTATAGTATACCTTGTTGGCTTCTCTAACTAAATCTCTCAAAATCATATCTTGTAATCCATCTAAGCATTGTAACTTTCTTTTAATATCTAGGGCAGCTTGCCCAATAAAGGCCATTGTGACAGATGCCTTTTGATCCTCTGCCTGAGGATCGAAAGTAGTATATCTCCTATATGCCTCCATAGTTCTCTCTAGGAACATAGAGGTAGATTCACCAGGCCCTTGAATAATCTCTCTTACCTTGGCCAAATTAGTTGGTCGCCTAGCGGCCACTAAGATACCCACTATTAGAGCCCGGTGATAAGTGGACAGATGCTCCCTACCTTCAAATGTGTTGGGGTCCCACTTGGGTCGTTTCAAGAGAAAGCCGGCTTTGATTATGTTGGGAAGTTGTGTTGGTCACCCATCTAGTCCGAGGATATTGTTTTCTAGCATCCAGGAGGATTCTCTTTTGTTCCTCTGTCATGAAGAGAGTCCCTATGAGTTGTTGGCAGTCATCCCAAGTAGGCTGGTGTGAAAACATCAATGACTCAACCAGACCTGAGAGCCAGGTTGGGTCCTCGGTAAAAGGAGGATTGTTATTTTTCCATTTATATAGGTCTGAAGAGGAGAAGGCCAATACTGGTAGGCTTGCATTTTTCTTCCATGGCCGTTGTCAATCATTGGCCCATAGGAATGGAGGGGGAGCAACACGGGAGTTTCAGGGTTTTAAATCATTTGACGCTGTCGAGTTTCTTTAGCCAGGCCAGCTTCCTCCAGGGGAGGAGGGGCTGTGTGTGCTGCAGGGGAGTTATCTGGAGTGCGCTGGGCTGGCTTATCTTTCTCCAATGGCGGAGAGGCTGAGTCAGCAGCAGGGGAATCACTTAGAGGGTGTTGGGGGTTGTGGGATGAGGGTAGAAGATAAGGAGGGGGATGAGAGTCCAGTAGAGTCAAATCTTGTGACTCAGGGAGAAAAGATGTTGGAGGAGGAGGATGAGCAGAGGGTTTGAGAGATCGTGGGGAAAAGAGTAGGAGCGGGGACATGGCAAGGAAAGGCTTCACCCATGGAGGAGGAGATTTGCAGAGGTCCTGCCAAGTTAAGATATATGGCTGTTGATCGGGATGGCTATGTGGCCCTGGCTGTAAGACAATATCTCTGACTTATTAAATTAGTGCGAAGTAGAAAGATCTTTCTAGGGGCCATCCGAATGCAAAGGTGGGCCATTCTGAGGCACAGAGAGTCTGCCAGGTCCAGCGTTTTACTGAAAAAGAAAGATTCTGAGCCCTTAAGCGGACTTTGGTCCAGTGATCAAGGTCAGAGACAGAGCCATTGAAGTGACCTGTCCCATAATGAAAGATACACAAACAGTAAAAGCAACTCTCACGACACAG
The DNA here is from genome assembly GCF_048772815.1 of Callospermophilus lateralis. Classification (NCBI taxonomy): domain Eukaryota; kingdom Metazoa; phylum Chordata; class Mammalia; order Rodentia; family Sciuridae; genus Callospermophilus; species Callospermophilus lateralis. The sequence goes on along the minus strand of NW_027512540.1, from coordinate 158,295 downwards.
ACAAGACAAGATAGTAAAGACAGGCAATGAACGTCCAACACTGAGACCAAGACTGAGCAGCCGGCAAAACCCGATGGGCTGGCAATACCGAATCTGAAACAAAACATCACTGAGTCGAGGAGACTATTGTTCCTTGATTCCCGAGTCCTCTGTGGCGTCCCCCAGAGCCTGTGGCTCTGTGACACATCTGCCAGCCACCGTCAAAGAGAGCTCATGCAACTTCATCAACAGCCATTTTGCCAAGCCCTAACCTGAAACCTGAAACCAGAAAGAGGCGCCTTACTTTCCCTGAGAGTAGCCCATTGAGGTCTCTCTTCCGCCCCTGACGGATCTCGAAGGAACCTCCATATATAAAGGTCGGGAGAGCGTTGGGGGAAGAGACCACCAAGAGACTCTCTCATGCAAAAGCAAAGGGTTTATTGGGGGTCCAGCATGCTGGGGCTCAGAGCTAATTTGAATAGAGCAGAGCTCATATACTTTCCTTGAAGTGGGCAGGGAGGGAAGTTTATTGATGAGTCTGGGCGAGTGAGCAGTTTGCGTGCAACTGGGTGAGGGAGTACATTCTGCAGTTTGGCAGTTGGGGACAGCACATTCTGGGAAAAAGATTAGAAAACAGTTCTCAAGATTTCAACAGTGTTTTATTAAGCATACAGAAAAACAGGAAGTGACAAGTACCTATTTTATTAACATTTCACAACCGACTATACTTTGCCAGATTTCCTAAAGTCTCTATTGATATCTGCATTCCTACATATTTTCCCCAGTTCTGCATTGTGACTGATTCTTCACATGTTCTGACATTTACATTCACTGTATACCCGAAACCCTATAGCTAAAGAACTTTTGGTCCAAATCCTATACCCACTCTCCTATATAAACCTACCGACTATCTTCCTAATACTACCGATTACTCCTTTTTGACTGGAAGTTCTCTTTTACAATCAATCATCCAAGTTACAAGGTCCTATGCAATTATATATCAATTTATCTGAGACATCTTTGCAGAACATAATTCAAAGCAAAGTATCCCATCTGTGCAGAAAATAAATCAAAGCTTAATACCGAAATCAAGCGCTCAATGCTTTTCTGGACTTCAAATCTTACCTAGATTTCTGTTTTCATACTCATATATTTCACCTATATATTCTTGTAAATATTGCAGGTTTCCAATACCATTATTCATCCAGCAGAATGATTTCTATTCAAAATCGAACCTGTTATTAACCCTAACCATACACTGTTCCCTCAATCTAACATAAGATAAGAGCAAGGACAGAGTTGGTCTTAAAATACAGGAATGAAGGAAATCTTCCAACTGCTGAGAAACTAAAAGGTCCATGCACAAATGATCTCTAGAGAAGATGTAGGTAGCTATGAAGGAACTGAGAGAGCAAAAGTCATCTTTCTTTGCAAACAACATGGTCAGCATGAAGTGATGTGTCTGAATCAGCCTCTCTCTTCTTTATGTAGAGAAGAAGGACCAAACCAGGCCTGTGTGGAGAGCTGTTCCCAGTTACCAATGGTTGATATACCATCCTAACTTGTGAAAGTGTCACATAAAGTAGGGGAAGCCTCCATTTCATGGGACCTTTGGAAGTAAATGTTAAGACAATGTGGTTGCCAAGGCAGTGACCTCATTCAGTTCCTGAAGGAAGTGAACTCACCTCACATCCTTGGTGATGGAACTCTCTGAACTTGGGATCTAGGAAGCCAGGCATACAAATCTAGTCCCAGTCCCAGTTCCAGTGGTCTCACTTCTTTTGATTTACCAAGGACAGAGTCAGTCTTTCTTGCTACCTACTGATGTGAGGATAGCCAAATGACAGGAAAGATCTTAAGAGTGGCCTTTCCTGAGAAAGCAGTAAGTGGCTCACCGCTGTCTCCTGACAACTTCACAGAGTTGGCCAAGGAAACCAGATCTGAGACAAGACAGGCCATTTGATGGGAACATAGTATGGCCCAGCAGTCAGAGGACACACACGATAGTCAGAGACCTACTTTGAGGAAAGAGGTGCCTTTGTGGGTGTGGGTGTGTGTTTGTGATTTTGTCTAATGTTCTGAGAATAGGTAGGAAAGGCGGTTTGTTTGGTTTGGAGTGGACGGTTTCTAATAAGGGTTTTGACAAGGTGAAAGTTTCTATGTCTGTGTATCCCACTGTGTCCATGGTTGTAGACATTAGAAAAAAAGAATGCAGCAATTGATGTGTCCAGTCTAGTAGAAAGCTTACCAGCATTCTTCCTGCCCAATTTATGAATGGAATGCGGCTTGCCGTATGGATGGGTAACACCTGCTATCTTCCTAAGTTCCTGATTTCTTCCTGAATTCAGGCCACTCTCCAGAATTGGCTCATGGTTTTGTGTCCAAGATATATACCACCTCCAAGCTCTGTGACATGGCCATGTACAGGATAGCTGAAGGGAATGGCGAGCATCTCAGAAAACTCAGATATCAGTGTGACCAGGAAAGTCTCAGTGGAGAAACCCTGCTTTTGGCCTATTGCTAACCTATTGTTCTGTTGCCCTGAATGTCAGGAAGGTCTTTGCCTCATGCCACCCCTTTGTGAAGACTGAAGAAAAAGTTTTCAAATGGAAATGAATGGGCATCTCCTGTGGCTCTTTGCTTAATTGCTTTGGAAAGGGATGTGTCTGAATCAGCCTCTTGGCCCTATGTGAGGTTGTGGCTCAGATTCTCAGCACCTGATGGATGTAAAGAGAGATCCCATGTGTGCATCCAAAACCAAATTGGTCAAAAGAGCAGTCATTGTGGATGAAGTCTCTCGCCTTTATCTTTAAAGTTCTTGAACTCGATCAAGTGAGAATAGGGATCCTTTGGGTCAAATGAGTTCTTCAAAGACCTGCAGAGGTGCTTGTGTTTTCTCATGACGGCAAATCACAAAAAACTATATACCTGATACTCAGTTTTCCACAAATTGGAGAAGCATAAAAGTATTAACGTATAGCATATTTGATCAATCCTGGTTCACATGAAGGGTGTCCAGACCACCCTGATGTTACACCAATGAGGGCAAGGGAGTTATTTTGGCCACTCTCCTGGACTCCGTCACTCATGGAAACCTACAGCCAGAGGTTATGATTAGTGTCTATATGGAAGAAGATGAGGGCCATATGGGAGTGTTTTGGTTTTAATTTTGGTCATTTGTGTCCGGTTGGAAGACATGACTGAGAAAACCTGGGCTTGAACTCTGGTGTGATTCCCCTTATAGACTGAGTTCTGGAACTGACTTCAGAGAAGTATTGCCATGAATTTTGTTGGGATTTTAGGAGGCCACCTATGAGAATCACCCTTGGAAACAGAGATCTAGGCCCAGGGTGGCTTTCCAAAGAGCCCGGGCAATCTCAGCCAGGATATCACATGATTTTATTCTGAAAGACTTGGCATCCATAGTTGAGAGTCACAGCACCCATGGACGTCACATTGTAGACCTCAATGGGCCTGGCTTCATGTGACCTTTTGGCCACTCTTTGGGAAGCCTTGCCTGTGAGAGTTCTCCAGAGCATTCATTGAAATGAGCTTCCTCACCATTTAATGGTTCCTGAATGAATTGAAACCCACAGTGCCTCCAACGTCATCTTTGAAAAATGCCTTGATAAATACCATGAAATTTTTGAAATTTCCATGACCAGGTGGCACTGGAGAACCTTTGGATGTTGCTGATCATGAGTGTACCAGACAGTGCCTTGATTGACTCGGCTTCATGAAAATGGTGTAGAACAGAGATGCCAGTAAGTTGGAACCTGCTGAGTAATGTGCCTAGAGCAGTGGTGGGAAGGTGTGTGATAAAAAATATGTTTTTGGGCCATGTGGATCTGCCATTGGCTTCCAAATGGCTTGTGACTGACATGGTGCAGCCAGCAGACCCTTACATGAAAAGGCATCTTGTTATATGGAGATGTTTCCGGGCAATGTTCAGAATCAGGTTGCTATGGACATGGGGCCAAGCTATGTGCGTTAGAAGCCTGGTTGGTGCATTCTCCTGCAGACGCTGACTCACCACACATGACAGATTTGCCTCCAGAACTGTGTCCCAGTTGAACTCCTTTAATTTCATGAAGCAATTGCCAAAGTCCCAGTGCAGCAGCAAGAAACACCACGAAAATAGAAGATGACCAAATGGCTTCACAGTCCACATGAAAAGACACTTATCCCCCAATGGTCACCTTTTACTTACAAAGAGAGAATTCAGCACTGCTGCCTCATGTTTCTTTGGAAAATAAGAAACCATTTTTTCCAGGTCACATAGATGCCGACACAGATTTGATGGTCTCACTAGAAAGCAGCTAAAGCTCCTGACAACAACATATATTTCAAGTGCCCAACCTCAGAGGCAGTTTCTCAAGAAGTATTTAGGCCAGCAGAGCTCCATGTTTATGGAGTTTTTACCCTGTCCCATACTTTTGGAAACTCCTCTACCACTGCCAAGGTTGTAAACCCCTGAGCATATTCCATTCCATATATATATTCACAGATTTTCTAACTCTTCTCCTCTAATTGTGTCTTACTTTGGGCGAAGGTAATGTCAAGGAATTGTTCTGGATGAGAGTGGGAAGATTTTGTTTAGCACATATTTGTATACACATTGGATTCCTTTTTCTATTTTACATTTGAAATACTGAATCCCTGACACTAACACATACCCTAATAGATTCTGAGTACTAATCATAATATGATGGAGAAAAATAACCAAAACAGAATAGAAATACAAGCAGTTCAGAGGAGGCATGTTGTATTTTTGGACTTGCGTTTTGCATTATATAGGGGAGGAGTTATAAATCTAGTCCATTTTTAATTGAAATAGTTCTCCATGTTCTTTTAATGTTAACAAATATGTGAATTCCTGTCTCCCTTTCTCTGTAGTCTATTCAGCACATGTATTTTTATATGCACATATAGAATCCTACCTGGTATCACTCGCAAATTTTCATGAGTTACATGACTTGGCAGATACAAACTGTGAGAAGAGATCACTCCTCCTAAACGATGTAGGAACTGAAAATTCAACCTATGGGGGAGCTTCCTAGTTAAAAAAAGTTATACATAAATCCATATCGACTAAAATGAATATTTTTGGATCTGTGGATGATATATATTTCACTGTGTAATTAGATTGGCATATATATATATATATATATATATATATATATATATATATATATATATATATATATATATATATATATATACTCTCCAGATATTTCATAATATTTAACATATGTGTCTTATTATACACTCCCTAAATTTATTCTTGTTCATATATGTGGATTTATAATCAAATTTTCACAAGATTATTCTCAGAAATATTCATTCACCTGAAATACATATTTGTTTCCTAGTATTGAAAACTAACTTCAGTGAATAGTGCATATAAATGCTAATATTTCTACAGTAACTAACCCAGTTTAATATCAATGCAAGTAGATTCCTATGGGACATGACATTTATTTTGAAGTTCATTTTTATTCAACACTGGTACCTTTCTATTTCTTGAGTTTATGCACATTATAGCATATATATTTCATCCACACGTTCACAAATTTATAGGCATTTATTTCACTTTCAATCACTTTCTGTCAGAAACATGTATTCCTCCATGTGTCTGACTGGTCTTTTCATGAGACTTCTTTCCAAACACATTATTTTCGATTTCCATAATCACTTTTGAAGCAAAACTCACACACTGTTCATGATAAACCATAACACTAAGATTACAATTAGACGTATAACTAGTTGTTATGAATGATTCTATATCAATATATGATTTCTTATATATTTTCAGATATCAATTCAATCCATTATTTAAAGTGGAACCAGTTATATTATTTATTAACTGTATGATCTATTCATGCATTATCTCTATATTTATAGACACAGGGTACACCTCGTTGTACCCCCAATACTAATTTATACATATTTTAAATATTGCTGCCAGAAATGGTCGAAGAATTACTCATGTCATCTGATCTACATATACATTTTATCACAGTAATATTCTGGACCAAAAAAGCAAAGGTCACTCTTAAGATTGTACCAAAGCCTAAATGAAAAGTGAGCATGGATTACTAAAACCTTCCATGTCCAGGTTTCCTAATGCTCTGAAATGTCAATCGTATTGGTGACTACATATTTGTTTCTTCCTAAGATTATATATTCAACCTCAAGCCTGTTGAAAATGTCTAATCCTATCACTCACTTTATACTTTGCCTGATTTAGTAATGTCTCTATTTATGTCTGTATTCCTACATATTTTCCCCTGTTGATCATTGTGACTGACTCTTCACATATGCTGACTTTTACATTCACTGTCTACCCGAAACCCTATTGCTTAAGATCTTTTGCTCTAAATCCTATACTCACTCTTCTTTCTAAACCTACCGACTATCTTCCTAATCCTACCGACTATCTCTTTTTGAGTGGATGTTCTCTTTGACATTCAATCATCCAAGGTACAAGCTCCTATGCCATTGTATATAGATTTATCTGAGACATTTTTGCAGAACATCATTCAAAGCTATGTGTACCAATTAAGGGCCCAATGTCCTTCTGGGCTACATATCTTCCCTAGATTTCTATTTTTATACTTATATTTCACCTATATATTCTTGTAAATATCATAGTTTCCCAATACCATTATTTGTCATGCAGAAATATTCCTAACCCAAATTGAACATGTTATTAACCCAAACCATACACTGTTCTCTCAATCAAACTTTACAGAAGAGCAGGGACAGGGTTAGTTTTACAATACAGAAATGTAGGGCATCTTCCACCTGTTGAGAACATCAAAGGTCCATGCAGAAATGATCTTTTGAGAAGATGTAGGCAGCTATGAAAGACTGAGAGAGAAAAGTCATCTTCTATGGCAAACAACCTCGTCAGCATGGAGGGATGTGTATGAATCAGCCTCTCTCTTCTTAATGTAGAGAAGATGGACCAAACCAGTCCTAGGTGGAGAGCGGTTCCCGAGTGCCCATGGTTTATATACCATTCTAACTTATGAAAATGTCACAGGAAGTAGGGGCAGCCTCCATCTCATGGGACCCTTGAAAGCAACTGTTCGTACAAAGTGGTTGTCAAGGCAGTGACCTCATTCAGTTCCTGAAGAAGTGATCTACCTCACTTTCTTGGTGATGGAACTCTCTGAACTTCGGATCCAGGAAGCCAGGCACCTGGAGCCAGTCCAGTCCAATACCCATTGGCTCATTTTTTTGGATTTACCAAGGAGAGTGTCAGTCTTTCTTGGTACCTACAGATGTGAGGATGGTCAAATACCAGGAGAGCTCTGAATAGGGTCCTTTCCTGAGAAAGCAGGTGGTGGTTCACTGCTGGCTCCTGACAACTTCACAGAGTTGGCCAAGGAGACCAGATCTGAGATAGGACAGGCCATTTTGGGGGAACATAGTTTGGCCCACCACTCAAAGGACACTCCGGATAGTCACAGAGTTACATGGGGGAAGGATGTGCCTTTGTGGGTGTGATTCAGGTTTTGTCTCATGATCTGAGAATAGGTAGGAAAGGTGGTTTGTTTGATTTGGAGTGGACTTCTTCTAGTAAGTAGTTTGACAAGGCGAGTGTTTCTATGTCTGTGTATCCACTGTGTCCGTGGTTGTAGATATTAGAAAAGAGAATGCAACAATTGATGTGTCCTGTATAGTAGAAAGATTCCCAGCATTCATCTTGCCCAACTTATGAATGAACTGAGGCTTGCCGTATCCATGGGCAACACCTGCTATCTTCCTAAGTTTCTGTTTCCTTCCGGAATTCTAGCCACTCTCCAGAATAGGCTCATGGTTTTGTGTCTAAGATATGTACCACCTCCAAGATCTGTGACATGGCCATGTACTGGATAGCTGAAGTGAATGGCGAGCATCTCAGAAAACTCAGATATCAGTGTGACCAAGAAAGTCTCAGTGGAGAAACCATGCTTTGGGCCTTTTGCTTATCAATTGTTCTGTTGCCCTGAATGTCCGGAAGGTCTTTGCCTAAGGCCACCCCATTGTGAAGCCTGAAGAAAACAGTTTTCAAATGCAAATGAATGGGCATCACCTGTTGCTCTTTGCTTAATTGCTTTGGAAAGGAATGTGTCTGAATAAACCTCGTGGCCCTGTGTGAGGTTGTGGCTTAGATTCTCAGCACCTGATTTATGTAAAGAGATATGCCATGAGTGCACCCAAAACCACAATGGCCAAAAGAGCAGTTATTGTGAATGAAGTTTCTCACATTCATTTGTAAGTTTCCTGACCCCCATCAAGTGTTAATAGGGATCCTTTGGGTCAAATTATTTATTCAAAGCCCTGCAGAGGCTAGCCCATAGGTTTTTGGGTTTTCTCATGACTCCAAATCATATAAAGAATCTATACCTGACAGTCAGTAGACCTCAAATTGGAGATGCAGAGCAGTATTAACACCTGGCCTATTTGATAACTCCTGGTTCACAGGATGGGTGTCCAGGCCACCGTGAATTTAGGTAAATGAGGGGCAAGAGAGCTTATTTTTGAGACTGTCTTGGGCTGCACCCCTCATGGAAAACTCCAGCCAGAGTTTATGATTAGTGTCTATATGGAAGAAGATGATGGCCATGTGGGAGTGTTTTGGTTTTAATTGTGGTCATTTGTGTAGCGGTTGAAAGAGATGACTGGATCCACCTGGGCTTGAACTCTGGTGTGATTCCTCTTAGAGACTGAGTTCTGAAACTGACCTCAGAGAAGTATTGCCATGAAATGTGTTGGGATTTTAGGAGGCCACGCATGAGAATCGCCCTTGGAAACTGAGATCGAGGGCCAGGGTGGCTTTCCAGATTGCACTGGGAATCTCAGCCAGGATATCACATGATTTTATTCTGAAAGACTTGGCAGCCATAGTTGAGAGTCTAAACACACATGGAACTCACATTGTAGACCTCAATGATCCTGGCTTCATGTGACCTTTTGGCCACTCTTTGGGAAGGCTTGCCTGTGAGTGTTCTCCAGAGATTTCATTGAAATGAGCTTCCTTACCATATAATGGTTTCTGCATGAATTGAAACCCACAGTGCCTCCAACATCATCCTTCAAAAATGGCTAAATAAATACCAACAAATTTCTGAAATTTCCATGACCAGGTGGCACTGGAGAACCTTTGGATGTCATGTTGCTGATCATGAGTGAAATAATTCCCCACGCAAAGACACTTCAAAGGGAGAATTCCAATTTTATTGCAAAAAAGCTGTGTGATTATATAGAACTAAGGGGGAGATGGTAGGGCTTAGATAAATGGCAGCAACCCGTTTATTGAAAGCAAGTTCTTTCAGATATCATCTCCAGAACCCAGGAATTAGTTCTCATTGGGGCTAAGGTTCTCCACCAGTGAGATTTGAAATTGGCGCTGGCGGGAGAGTTCACAAGGGCGGGAACTTTTCGCACCACTGCAGAAATGAAGAAGGTAGGAAGAAGAAGTCCTTAGGCACCATGTTGGGGTTTTTCTCTGGGGTATGGCTGCCATTTATACTTTTCCCAACATTCCTCCCTTTTTGTTTTCTTAGGAAGTGGGGCGTCATTTTTAGATCCGGCTGCTTCCTGCTGTATGGGGGTGCTGTGAGGCCTAGAAAGGGAAGGGGAGGAATGCTCGGGGGGCAGGTCTGGGAATATCATGGCAGCAAGAAATAAAACCCAGTGGCTATAGACAGCTAATTCCGTAGGGGTGAAGTCAATGAAAGTTCCAAGAAGCCACAAGTTGTCGATGGCATGGAACCAGTCCTGGATGGAGGAGATTGTTGGTATCAGCCACTGGTCCTGTAACAGAGACTCTAGAAAATACTGGAAGCGTTGCCTGGACAAGGTGCCACAGGACCTGAAGAAGATCAGAGTGAATAAAAACAGAATGAAGATAAAAATTAAAGCAAAGGTCAATTTTTGGCAGAAGTTCCATGTTGGGGGAGTGACATAGAAGAGGCCAAGGGCCATGAGGAAGCTTAGAAGGTCATAAAGATTCAAGAATCCAGGATGGCAGATTAAGAGGTTTTCCGAGCTTGTTGTCTCCCACTGTCTGATGTCCATTGCATTCCATCGTGCCTGGTAGTGAGCTTCATCACGGAGTGAACTGTTCTCTTGGAGATGTTGGGGGTTCGTTGGTCATCAGAGGCTGGTAGTGCCTAAGCAAAAGCTGGTTGAAAGTTTGATCACGAATTTTTTGCAGTTGGGTTTGAAGGAACTTCATTATGCAGGGCAAGAGAGCACAAAAAAGGAGCATCCCAATAAGGGGCCCAGAGAGAGGTAGTAAGTACATGGCAAGATAGGATTGGAAGAACCTCGTTATGGGATTGGAGGAGGTAGGTTTGAGCAATTGGGTCGATAATTCCTGCAATTTAACAACTTTTTTTTTTATTAGCCCAGATTCATTAACATAATAGCAACATTCTCTCTGAGGAATAGGCATGTACCCCCTTTTTCTGCAGTGAGAAGATCAATTGCCCTTCGGTTCTGTAAAGCCACTTGTGCCAATGAAGTAACCTGCCACTGCAAGGAGCCAAGAGACTCAGCAGTGGTATCGAGTGCTTCCTGCAGTTTTTGTTGCACGTCATTGGATGCCCATAGAGCATGACCTATAGCTCCACCAGAGAGACCGAGACTCGCCACTGAGGTTGTTAAAGTGAGGCCTACCAGAACCGGCAGAAAGACTGCCCTACGGGTGCGGGAAGGTAGGGCCAACTGTCGGAATTCAGTGGGAGTATACAAAGAAAGCAGAGGAACTACAGTAACCAAGATACAGGTGCCAGAGACATTGATCGTTGAGGTACTTAAAGACTAATTACACCAGATGAAATGTCCAGGTTGCATAAACGCAGGGCTCTATGGGGTGCTATAGCTCAAGGAACAAATGGGTAAAGGATTCATTATTGGCAGGTGGATACAGATGAAAGGAAATAAAGTATTGTTGGAATAACTTTCCCACAGTGGGATATGTGTCACATGTAGGGGTTGTCCTTATTTAGAGAAATTGTAGGTTTTTGCTGAAATATTTCCTGCCGCTAATCGGACCGCTGCTAGAAGTGGACGACTAAGTGAAGCACAGAGAAAGCACAGAGAAGTAGGCACCAAAAGAATGGAGGAGTTTAATAATCGAAGAGTTTGGTGTAGCAAATTGAGCCATGTGGAAGGGGGACCTTAGGGGGTTGAAGGCTCTGAATCCTCTTTGGATGAGCTATGGATAAGATCTCGAAGTTTTGATTCTGACTCCTTAATGTGTTCGACTACCTGGATGGTTGCCTTAGGTGGCGTAATCAGGGTGCGGCCAACAGTCATCCACCCTGTGGGTCTGGCTGAGGTTGTCCGAGCATAGACAGCAAACTCAACATAGGCCCAATGTTTGGCCTTGGGGACAGGTGTATCTGAAGTATATGATCCATTGTTATCAGATGAAGAGCCTTTATGCCACTTTAGGTAACTAGAAGTCCACCCTTCAGGGTAGCCAAGTGAGTGGTAAGAACAGCTACCACGTTCATCATGGAACCTGCATGACCAATAGGGACACCCATTATATATCTCAGGCCACCAATGACAATAGTCTTTGGTTTGATTAAAAAGGAAGCAAATGAAAGGCCAGTTCCAGCTACCAGGGACGAAGGTCCTTGAAGGTGACAATTTTAGGGGAATAGAGGTGCAGTTGTGGATGAAGCAAGTTGTTGCATCCACTGCGCGGACCTTCTGCATGCCATGTTCTGAGTATCGTTCCCGAAGAGTGAATAAATACATGGTAGGTTAGGAGGGTAAAGAGAAGTCCCAACAGAGCACAGAAAAGAAGCAGAGCACAAAAAAACAAGCAGTTAGAGAAGACTAGGGTGTTGGGAGAGCTCATTGTGCCTTCTTTAAGAGGAATTGGGCTGCAGGGAACACCGTGTGAGCCGCAACTTAAATGGGTGAGATGGGTGTGGAAAGCAGGAGTAAAGGGGAGGTTCAGAGGTGATTCTTGGAGTTCCTCTGGGGTGGTCCTGTCGTCAGCAGGTGGGGCCTCCTGGTGATATGGCTTCAACCTAGAAATGGGAATCCAGGGAGTGAGATGGTTGTCTGATAAGGAGAGTTTGGCGGCGGTGGGGTTACAGAGAATGACAGGATAGGGGCCTTCCCATTTTGGTGCAAGAGTCCCTTTCTCCTCTGGGGTATTATAATAGACTAGACTCCCAGGTGTTAAGGGAGGAGTGTTTGGACAGGAGACTGGGTCTGGAAGAAGCCAGTTCTGATATTTCCAGTGTTCCGAGAGGAGATGAAACAAGAGAGGCAAAGACAAATCTCGGGTGAGATGTCCTTGTGAAATGACCAACCCAGGGGGTATAAGAGGTCTTCCATACATTATCTCAAAGGGAGACAGTAAAGATGGTTTCTTAGGGAGAGCTCTGATTCGAAGCAAAGCCAAGGGAAGGATTTTGACCCAGTCTAAGTTTAATTCCATTGTCAATTTGGTAAGGACTTCCTTCAGAGTACGATTTACCCTTTCCACTTTCCCTGAAGCCTGGGGGAAATATGGACAGTGGAAATGCCACTTGAAAGAGAGGGCTTGAGAGACCTTTTTTGTGATCCTAGAAATAATCTCAGGGCCATTGTCATATTGTAGGGAAGTCGGCATACAAAACCTGGGGATGATGTCTGTCAGTTAGATTGAAGCTACAGTGGAAGCCTTTTTATTGGAAGTGGGAAATGCCTCAACCCAAACAGAGAAAGTGTCCACAAAGACAAGGAGGTATTTAGTGTGCCATACTGTGGGCATGTTGGTGAAGTCTACTTGCCAGTCAGCAGCGCGAATGTGTCTCCGGGCTTGGTGGAAAGGGAAAGGTTTGGGCCTTAAAGGAGTATGAGGGTTGGTCCACTGACAGATCTGACAATTAGAGGCTATATTCTCTATCATGGCTATGTCAGAAGGGTTGAGGGAGAAGAAGCTCTGTAAAAAAAGGGTCAAAGACTGAGAATTGGAATGGTGTAGAGTATGAAGGAACTTGAAAAGATTTTTGTTCTTACTGGAAGAAGTAGGGGCTTCAGATGAGCTGTCTAAAGTGGCCATAATATGTCCCCCATGGGGGCCATAATTGGAAGTGGTAGCAGCCATTCGTGCCGCCTGGTCAGCTTTGGCATTGCCCTCAGTGATAAGAGAGCCGTCCTTCTGATGTGACCTACAATGGACAACTCCCAACTGGGTGGGTAAGTGGGAGGCCTCTATCAGATTGGTTAAAAGAGCCGAATTAGTGATCGCATTACCTTTGGTGGTAAGTAGGCCTCGCTCCTTTCATATTGAAGCATGGGATAATAAGATCTGGAAGACATATTTTGAATCAGTATAGAGGGTGAGGGATTTGCCTTGTGCTAGTAGGCAGGCATGAGTGGCTGCTATAAGTTCAATCTGCTGGTTGGTAGTTCCTGAAGGCATAGCTTTGGCCTCTATAATCTCAGTGGCTGAAACTACAGCGTATCCAGAGTAATGAGTGCCGTTCTGCCTAAAGGAACTGCTGTCAGTAAACCAGATAAGGTCAGGCATGGTGAGTGGTTCCTCAGAAATGGAACAATGACAGCGGAGGAAATCATCTAAGGTTTCCAAGCAATTATGAGTTGGTGTGTTAGACGTGGGAGTCATTGGGAGCAGTGAGGCAGGGTTCAGTGCAGAGCATGGGAGGAAAGTAATATTAGGGTTTTCCTGAAAGAAAGTGAGGAGCGACAGAACTCTGGATGGAGGAAGGGTTTGAAGGCCCTTATAAGCTGAAAGATCTTTCAAGTGATGTGGGGAGTGGATAGTTCAAGGTGCCCCAAAAGTCAGCTTAGAGGCTTCTTTGTGTAAAATTTGTCCAGCAACCAGAGCTCTTAAGCAAGGGGCCCACCCACGAATGGTAGAGTCTAGTTTCTTGGAAAATATGCCACAGGTGCAAATGTAGGCCCATAGTTTTGACCTAAGACCCTAAGTGCTTGCCCCCCTTTTTCATGGACATATAGATTAAATGGTCTTGAAAGATCAGGAAGGTGAAGGGCAGGTGCCTTTAAGAGGAGTTGCTGAAGCCTGCGGAAGTGGTAGATGGGGGAGAAGACAAGAGATTCACTAGGGGGTCCATTTGCTAGGTCATACAGGGGTTTGGATAGAAGAGAATAATTTGGGATCCAGGCCCTAAAATAACCTGCTACTTCTAGGAATGATAGTATTTTGGCTTTCATATGGGGCACTGGAAGATCAGAGAGGAGTTGCCTCCTATCCAGTGTTATTTCCATTTTCCCGGGTGTAAGGCAAAAACCAAGAGAGGTGACAGAAGACTGGGAAACCTGTGCCTTGTGGGGAGACTCCCTATATCCCTTGTCTGCTAGGAAATTAAGAAGCTGAGCGGTGTGGGATTGAGAGTGTTCCCAGAGGGACTACATAGAAGAAGGTCATTGACATATTGAAGGAGAATAGAGTCAGGACAGGTCGGGTGAAAGGATGTGAGGTCCTGGGCAAGAACTTGGCAAAAGAGATGGGGGCTGAATGCCCGTGGGAGGACAGTCCAGGAAAGCTGATGAGAATGGTGGATGTGAGAGTCAGTCCACGTAAAAGCAAACATATTCTGAGATTCTGAGAACAAGGGAATAGAAAAGAATGCATCTTTTAAATCTAGGACCGAGTAGTGGGTAGTAGTGGCAGGAATCTGAGAGAGGAGGGTGTAAGGGTTGGGCACTAGCGGGTGGATGGGGACCACAGAGGAGTTGACAAGGAGAAGGTCTTGAACCAGCCTGTAGGACACGTTAGGTTTCTTAAGTGCCAGAATGGGGGTGTTGAAAGGAGAGTGTGTAGGCCTAAGATACCCCTTTCGTAATAAATCCTGGATGATGGGTTCTAATTCGAGGAGGGCTGTGGTTGTGAGTGGATATTGTGGTTGACTAATATATCTTGAAGGGTCCCGTAAGACAATATGAATAGGACTGCATTTAGCCATAAAGGGTGTAGTTGTGTCCCAAACCTCAGGCTTAACTAGTTTAGAGAGTCATGGAGGAGTGCATGAAGGAGGTGTATCTGCCCCTAGGAACATCATGAGGAAATGAGAGGTAGGAGAGGTGTGGGGTGATATGTGAATGGTGACTTTTCATAGTGAGAGTATGTCCCTTCCCAGAAGGGGAATGGGGCAATGGCTCATAACGAAAAAGAAGTGAGTGAAGGACAAAAGGGATCCCTGCATATAACATGATGGGGGGGGTTTGAGTTAAAATCTGTTTAACTCCTACCCTGACAATAGGAGTTTTTGAGGGTGTGGTAGAACCCCAATACTCCCTTAAGACTGATAAAGCGGCACCAGTATCCAAGAGGAAGGTAATGAAGCATCCATCCACCAGGAAGGTAACCCTAGGCTCTTGATTCTTGATGGTAATAGTCTGGAGGGAAAGCCCAGGACTCCGTCAATCCTCCTCTGCCAAGCCCAAGAGAGGCTGTGGTTGCCGGGCAGCTGACCAATCTCCCTTTTGGGTTGTTGGGCAGTCTGCCCCCCAGTGTCCCCTTTGATGGCATTTTGGGCAGGGGTTGTATGGTGTCCTCAGTGAAGGACAATCCCTGGCCCAATGTCTCTCCTTACCACATTTGAAGCAAGCTCCCGGGGGTGTCATATTGGGATGGCGTGGTGATGGCCTTCTCTGAATGACCTGGGCCAACATTTGGAATTTGGCATTTTCAGCCCTCTGCCTACGGCATTCACTTTCATCCTCTCTATCATAAAAAACCTTGAAAATGAAGATTTTGGTCTAAGGAGTAGCAGGGCCCTGTTCAAGCTTTTTAAGCTTGGCTTTAATGTCAGGGTAGCTTTTGGCCAGAACATATGTCATTAAGACATGACGGCCATCAGGGGTTTCTGGGTTGAGGTTTGTGTACTGTTGAAGGGCCTTGGTTAGTCTATCCAGGAATTCTGAAGGTGTTTCCTCCTTCCTTTGAATGACCTCCTGCACCTTTTTAAAGTTAACAGCCTTACGGATGGCCTTTTTCAGTCCCGCCAAGAGGCAGGATGTAAAAAGGTCACGAGACTGTAAGCCTTCAGGGGTGTTGTAATCCCATAGAGAATCCTGCTCTGGGACAGCATGAGGGCCTGTGGGGTGGTTAGGATTGGTCCTATGATTTTCATCAGCATGGGCTTGGGCTAGCTCCCAGACCCATTGCCTTTCCTCAGGGAGAAGTGTATTGGCCAAGAGCATGTAGATGTCATGTTGAGTGAGGCTATATGCTTGCAGGACCCATTGAAACTCGTGAATGTAAGTGGTGGGGTCAGTGGTGAATGAGCCTAACTTCCTCTCTAGCTGAGTAATGTCCGACATGGAGAAGGGCACGTGGACTCTGATGACACCCTCGGGACCAGCTACCTCACGAAGGGGTGCGATGGTCTTGGGGGTGGGAAGGAGTCCCTTAGACCTGGTAACAGGAGGACTGAAAGAGGCAGGAGGCGGACAGGAAGGAGAGGGAGGGGAAGGGAGTGTCTCTTTGGAAGAGGAGGAGGTGGAGCAGGCAGAAGAGGGCGGAGGGGAGGAGGATGAAATGGAAGGCTGAGGATCCTTGGAATCAGGCAGAGGAAGAGGAGGGTATAGCGGGAGAGAAGGGGCAGATAGGACTGGGGGATAAGGTGGGGGTTAATCTGCTGGGCTGAATGAGGAAGAATCTGTGAAGTCAGGAGTAGAAGTAGGGGAAGAGTAGTGTTTGCAAACAAGGAGGACCTGAGAGGGAGGGCAGGAGGAGCAGCGACAGGGTGCTGTGTGAGAAGTCTAAAACCTTAAATGCAGGGAATCTCACTCCACTTTTTCAGATGCTGGCAGTAGTTAAAAAGATCCCAGAGAAGGTTTGGATGTAAGGAGCCTTCTGGAGGCCAATGATTTCCATTATCCAGTGGATATGTAGGCCAATCTTGGGTACAGAATTTGATTAGAAGTTTGGGCTTGATGTCTGGTGTGAGGGAGAGTGTGGTCAGATTTTTTATTAAACATTTGAGAGGTGAGGCTTCAGGTACAGATGAAAAGGTGCCCATTGTCACAGGGAGAGAAGGAAGAGAGAGAGAGAGAGAGAGAGAGAGAGAGAGAGAGAATAAGAGTAAGCGAGAGAGACAAAGAGAAAACCCGGGCTGGAACGGCTTCCAGGAAGCTCAGGGCGAACGGTGGTCAGGTGGGCGTCCCCAAAATGACCAGCCGTCATGAGGAAATACAGAGGGCACTACCTGGTCGTCACCAGTGAAGTGCGATCTGTGAGACCCAATGGGTTTGGAGCCACGGGCAACCTGACGTCAGGAAAGTTTTCGAACGCAGCAGAAAAAGTCAGTAATGAAAACAGAACTCTGGTTCCGGCAGAATGCAGTTCCAGGACGGGAGTTCAGTTTTCCCCGAGCAGAGAGGCAGCTTCAGCCAGACACAGCAGCCCTGCAGCAAACAGCAACTCTAGCCAGTAGCGGCAGCGGCAGCAGAGGAGAAAAACCAAAGAGCCTCTCATGTAAACTCAGAAGCCTCATGCCCCAAAGGAAAACGGATCACCAGAGGGTCCACTGCGACCAGTAAAGGTCTTAGTGGCAGGAATTTCCTGCCCCCTACAGGGCGTCTAGAGTGTGCCAGATGATCACGGTCACAAAACCAGCGGTAGCCTGAAGGGAGTTGGAGAGCCAGGGTCAGGGGAGGCTTACATATATCAGATCTGTTGTGAGTGCAGGAAGCCGGCATCTGAAAAGAGTGGACCAGGGCGGAGTGTCTTGGCGGGGCAGGGGACGGGGCTCTTGTTAGAAACAGCTCACCCATATTCTCACACGGGGCAACAGAATGAAAGAACTTCCCACGCAAAGGCACTTTGCTGGGAGAATTCCAATTTTATTGCAAAAAGCTGTGTGCTTATATAGAACTAAGGGGAAGATGGAAGGGCTTAGATAAATGGCAGGCAAAACGTTTATTGGTAAGTTCTTTCAGATATCAGCTCTGGAACCCAGGAATTAGTTCTTATTGGGGCTAAGGTTTCCCACCAGCGAGATTTCAAATTGGCGCCAGCAAGAGAGTTCACACGGGTGGAAACATTTCGCACCACTGCAGAAAAAAGAAGGTAGGAAGAAGAAGTCCTTAGGCACCATGTTGGGGTTTTTTTCTGGGGTATGGCTGCCGTTTATACTTTTCCCAACAATGAGTATACCAGACAGTGCCTTGATTGACTGGTTTTCATGAAAATGGTGTTTAACAGAGATGCCAGAAAGTTGGGTCCTGCTGAGTAGTGGGCCTAGAGCAATGGTGGGCAGGTGTGTGATAAAACATCTGTGGTGGGGCCATGTAGATCTGTCATTGGATTCCAAATGGCTTGTGACTGACATGGTGAAGCTAGCAGACCCTTATATGTAAAGGCACCTTGTTACATAGAAAGGTTTCAGGACATTGTTCAGAATCAGGTTGCTATGGTCAAGGGGGCAAGCTATGTGGGATAGAAGCCTGGTTCTTGTATTCTTCTGCAGACCCTGACCCACCACACGTGACAGAAATCCCTCCCGCACTGTGTCCCCGTTGAACTCCTTGTATTTCGTGAAGCAAATACCCAACTCCCAGTACAGCAGCAAGAAACACCACGAAAATAGAGGATGACCATATGGATTCAATGTCCACACAGGGAGACATTTAGCCCCCAGGGGCCACAGTTTACCTACAATGGAAAATTCAGCACTGCTGTCTCATGTTCATTGGAAAATAAGAAACCATGTCCTCCAGGTCACATTGATGCAGACCCAGCTTTTATGGTCTCACTATAAAGGAAGCTAAAGCTCCTGACAACAACATATATTTCAAGTGCCCAACCTCACAGGCAGTTTCTCAAGAAGTCTCTAGGCCAGCAGACCTTCATGTTTGTGGAGGGTTTACCCTGTCCCTTACTTTTGGAAACTCCTCTACCACTTCCAAGGTTGTGAACTCCTGATCATATTCCATTCTATATATGTATTCACGGATTTTCTAACTCTTCTCCTCTGATTGTGTCATACTTGGGCCGTAGGTGTTGTCAAGGCATTGTTCTGAAAGAGAGTGGGAAGATTTTTATGTAGCACATATTTACATACACATTGGATTCATTTTTCAATTTTCCATTCAAAATACTGAATCCCTGACACTAACACATACCCTACTAGACTCTGACTACTAATCCTAATATGATGGAGAAATATAACCCAAACAGAATAGAAATACAAGCAGTTGAGAGGAGGCATGGCGTATAGTTGGTCTTGCCTTTTGCATGATATAGGGTAGGAGTTATAAATCTTGTTAATTTTTTGTTGAAATAGTCCTCAATGTGTTTTTAAAGTTAACACATATGTGAATTTCTGTCTCCCTTTTTCTGTAGCCAATTTAGCACATGTATTTTTATATGCACATATAAAATCCTACCTGGTATCACACGTACATTTTTGTGAGGTGGCTAACTTGGGAGATACAAAGTATGAGAAGAGATCACTCCTCCTAAATATTTTTGGAACTGAAAATTCAAACTATGAGTGAGCTTCTTAGTTGAAAAACATTATACATAAATCCATGTTTAGTAAAATTAATATTTTTGGATCTGTGAATGATATATATTTCATGATGAATTTTGATTGGCATATATATTGCTAATTTCTAATGTATCTGTGATATATATATATATATATATATATATATATATATATATATATATATATATATGTCTTATTATACACTCCCTAAATAATTCACTCATGTTCATGTATGTGGTTTTATAATCAACTTTTCATAAGATTGTTTTTAGAAATATTCATCCACCAGAAATACATATTTGTTTCCTAGAACTGAAAACTCACTTCAGTGAATGGTGAAAACAAAGCCTTATATTTTTACAGTAACTGACCCAATTTAACATCAATGAAAGTAGATTTCTATGGGACATGATGTGTATTTTGATGTTCATTTTAATTCAACACTGGTACATTACTATTTCTTCAGTTTTTATACATCGTAGAATATACATTTCATCCACAAGTTCACAAATTTAAAGACGTTTGTAACACATTCAATCACTTCCTGCATTCCTCCTTGTTTTTGACTGGTTATTTCATGAGACTTCTTTCCAAACACATTATTTTCGATTTCCATAATCAATTTGGAAGCAAAACTCACACACATTTTATGATAAACTACAACCCTAATATTACCATTAGATATATAACTGGTTGGAATGAATGTATGTATATCAATATAAGATTTCCTGTGTATTTTGGGATATCAATTTATTCCAATTTCTAAATTTGGAAACAGTTATATTATTTATTCACAGTATGGTCTATTCATGCATTCTCTCTATATTCATACACACATGGTACACCTATTTGTGCCCCCAATACTAATTTATATCTCTTCAAAATATTGCTCTCAGAAATGGTGCAACAAATACTCATGTCACCTGATCTACATATACATTTTATCACAGTAATATTCTGGCCACAAAATGCAAAGTCACAATTACGACTGTACCAAAGCCTAAATGGAATGTGAGTATTGATTATGAACATCACCCATGTCCAGGTTGCCTAATGCTCTCAAATGTCAATTATATTGGTGACTACATATTTGTTTCTTCCTAATATTATTTATTCAAACTCAAGCCTGTTGAAAATGTCTAATCCTATCGATCACTTTATCATTTGCCTGATTTTCTAATGTCTCTATTGATATCTGCTTTCCTACATATTTTCCCCAGTTCATCATTGTGACTGAGTCTTCACATCTGCTGACATTTACATTTTCTCTCTACCCGAAACCCTATTGCTAAAGAACTTTTTGTCCAAATCCTATACTCACTCTTTTTCCTAATCCTACCAACTATCTTCCTAATCCTACCAACTATCCTTTTTTGACTGGATGTTTTCTTTGACATTCAATCATCCAAGGTACAAGGTCCTATGCCATTGTGTATAGATTTATCTGAGACACATGTGCAGAACATAATTCAAACCTAAGTATCCCAATCAAGGATCCAATTCCCTTCTGGGCTTCAAATCTTACCTAGATTTCTGTTTTCATACATATATTTCCCCTCTATATATTCTTATAAATATCGCAGGTTCCCAAAAACATTATTCATCCAGCAGAATGATTCCTAAGCCAAATCAAACATGTTATTAACCCTAACCATACTCTGTTCCCTCAATCTAACTTTACAGAAAAGCAGGGACAGAGTTGGTCTTACAATACAGGAATGTAAGAAATCTTCCACCTGCTGAGAAACAAAAAGGTCCATGCAGAAATGAACCCTGGGGAAGATATAGGAAGCTATGATGGACCTGAGAGAGCAAAAGTCATCTTCCACGACAAACAACCTGGTCAGGATGAAGGGGTGTGTCTGAAGCAGTCTCTCTTTTCTTAATGTAGAGAAGATGGACAATACCAGGCCTGTGTGGAGAGCTGTTCCCGGGTGCCTATGTTTGATATACCATTCAAACTTGTGAAAGTGTCACAGGAAGTAGGGGCAGACTCCATCAATTGGGACACTTGGAAGCAACTGTTAGGACAAAGTGGTTGCCAAGGCAGTGACCTCATTCAGTTCCTGAAGGAAGTGACCTACATCAGTTTCTTGGTGATGGAACTCTCTGAACTAGGGATCCAGGAAGCCAGGCACCCAGAGGCAGTCCCAGTCCCAGTCCCAGTGGCCTCACATGTTTGGATTTACCAAGGACAGCATCAGTCTTTCTTGGTAACTACTGATGTGAGGATGGCCAAATGCCAGGAAGGTCTGAAGAGGGGCCTTTCCTGAGTAAGCAGGTAGTGTCTCACCACTGGCACCTGACAACATCACAGTGTTGGCCAAGGAGTCCAGATCTGACATAGGACAGTCCATTTTGGAGTAACATACTATGGCCCATCAGTCAGAGGACACTCCGGATAGTCATAGACCTACTTGGGGGAAGGAGGTGACTTTGTGGGTGTGGGTGTGAGTTTGTGGTTTTGTCTAATGATCTGAGAATAGGTAGGAAAGTCGGTTTGTTAGGATTGGAGTGGACTGTTTCTAGTAAGTCTTTTGACAATGTGAGTGTTTCTATGTCTGTTTATCCCACTGTGTCCGTGGTTGTAGACATTAGAAAAGAGAATGCATCAATGGATGTGTCCTGAATAGTAGAAAGCTTCACAACATTAATCCTGCCCAATTTATGAATGGATTTTGGCTTGCCTAATGGATGGGCAAAAACCACTGTCTTCCTAAATTCCTGTTTTCTTCTTGAATTCTGGCCACTCTCCAGAATAGGCTCATGGTTTTGTTTCCAAGACATGTACCACCTCCAAGCTCTGTGACATGGCTATGTACTGGATAGCTGAAGGGAATGGGATCATCTCGGAAAACTCAGATATCATTCCAGAAACCCTGCCTTGGGCCATTTGCTTACCTATTGTTCTGTTGCCCTGAATGTCAGAAAGGTCTTTGCCTCAGGCCACCCATTTGTGAAGCCTGAAGAAAACGGTTTTCAATGGAAATTAATGGGCATCAGCTGTAGATCTTTGCTTAATTGCTTTGGAAAGGGATGTGTCTGCATCAGACTCTTGGCCATGTGTGAGGTTGTTGAATAGATTCTCAGCACCTGATGGATCTAACGAACAATTACATGTGTGCTTCCAAAACCAAAATGGCCAAAAAAGCAGTCATTGTGGACGAAGTCTCTCGCTTTCCTCTGTAAGATTCCTGATCTCCATCAAGTGAAAATAGGGATCCTTTTTGTCAAATGAGTTCTTCAATCCCTGCAGAGGATAGCCCATAGGTGCTTGGGTTTTCTCATGATTCCAATTCACATAAAGAATCTATACCCGAGAGTCAGGAGGCCTCAAATTGGAGAATCAGAGCAATATTTACGGCAGGCTTATTTGATCACTCCTGGTTCTCAGGAAGGGTGTCCAGGCAACCCTGACTTTTGGCAAATGACGGGCAAGGGAGGTTATTTTGTACACTGTCTTGGGCTGAGTCCCTCATGGAAACCTCCAGCCACAGGTTATGATGAGTGTCTATATGGAAGAAGATGAGGGCCTTGTGGGTGTGTTTTGGTTTTAATTGTGGTCATTTGTTTGGCGGTTGGAAGTGATGACTGGGTCTATCTGGGCTTGAACTCTGGTGTGATTCCCCTTAGAGTCTGAGTTCTGGAACTGATCTCAGAGAAATATTGCCATAAACTGCATTCAGATTTTAGGAGGCCACGCATGGGATTCGCCCTTGGAAACTGAGATCAAATACCAGGGTGGCTTTACACAGAGCCTTGGAATATCAGCTAGGATATCACATGATTTTATTCTGAAAGATTTGGCAGCCATAGTTGACAGTCAGAACACCCATGGACGTCACATTAAAGACCTCAATGGGCCTGGCTTCATGTGACCTTTTGACCACTCTATGGGAAGACTTGCCTGTGAGATTTCTCCAGAGAATTTAATGAAAATAGCTTCCTCACATTTAATAGTTCCTGAATAAACTGAAACCCACAGTGCCTCCAACTTCATCCAAGAAAAATGGCTAGATAAATACAATGAAATCTTTGAAATTCCCTTAACCAGGTGGCACTGGAGAACCTTTAGATGTCTTGTTGCTGATCATGAGTGTACCAGAGAATGCCATGATTGACCGGGTTTCATGAAAATGGTGTAGAACAAAGATGCCAGTAAGTTGGAGCCTGCTGAGTAGTGGGCCTATTGCAGTGGTGGGTAGGTGTGTGATAATACATATGTGGTGTGGCCATGAGGATTTGCCATTGCTTTCCAAATGGTTTGTGACTGACATGGTGCAGCCAGAAGACCCTTCTATGTAAAGGCATCATGTTATATGGAGAGGTTTCTGGGCTAAGTTCAGAGTCAGATTTCTAAGGACAAGGGGGCAAGATCTGTGAGATAAAAGCCTGGTTGGTGCATTCTCCTTCAGACCCTGACCCACCACAAGTGACAGAACTCCCTCCAACACTGGGTTCCAGTTGAACTCGTTGTATTTCATAAAGCATATACCAAACTCCCAGTACAGCAGCAAGAAACACCACAAAAAGTGGAGGATGACCAAATGGCTTCACAGTCCACACGGGGAGACACTTAGCATCCAGTGGCCACAGTTTACCTACAAACAGAAAATTCAGCACTGCTGCCTCATGTTCATTAGAATACAAGAAACCATGTCCTCCAGGTCACATAGATGCAGAATCAGCTTTGATGGTATCACTAGAAAGGAAGCTAAAGCTCCTTACAACAACATATATTTCAAGTGCCCAAACTCAGAGGAAGTTTCTCAAGAAGTGTTTAGGCCAGCAGAGCTCCATGTGTTTGGAGTGATTACCTCTTAGACCAGGACACAAGAAAAGACCACTGACTCTAATTAAAATCAAATTAAATTAAGCTTATTATTTCCACCGGCTGTGCTGCCTCTCCCTCACAAAATGGCGGGAATAAGACAGCAACCCCAGCTTTCCTACAGGCAGCTTAATAGCCCAGAAAATTACACAAATTGGGGTTTACAGATAACAGAACTCTGACAAACATCACACTAATGGCAGTCTACATTTTTTTTTGCTGTCCCTACATCAGAGTTCATGAAGACCATTAGAGCCTCAGAGAGGGTTGTTGCTCGCCAGAGAAGGCAAATATTTATGATGTGTCACTAAAGTTTCAGAGAGGGCTGCTATCTGGTCAGAGAGCCGGGCATGGGTGAGTTCCAGGCGTGGGCAGGCATTCCAAGCAGGTTTAGAATTTGAAGTGATTTATGCTAAAGCCAAAATTATCTTTTCATGGCTTTATGGCAAGATGGCTCCCAATTTTAATTAAAGATCAGGTTGGGTCTATCATTCCCCCCTTTTCTTTGTGTCCCTTTCAAATCTTTGATAGATTACGGGAAGAGCACTGAGGAAATTTTAATCCCTCAGGTAAGAGTCTCCAAATTTTTAGAACTCACCCAAAACCGATCTCCCTGATTTTACCTGACTTAATTAATTACTTATATTGATAGTCTATTTATCTTTCTCTCCATTGTTTTAAGAAGAGTGGTGTCACTCATTTCTTCTTCTTCTGACCTGAGACAGGGTGACATGAGTGGGCATGGCATGAGGGACATGAGTTGCCTTTTAGAAGTCAGTTGAGGGACATGAGTTGCCTTTTAGAAGTCAGTTCGGTTTGAAGTCTGATTGGGGAAGAACAGGTTTTAAAGTCATCTGGGGATGGGTTCTTCTATGAGAGAAACAAAAACCATGAGTACTGAAAAAATGTTGCAGCAGCTGGAACATGTCACTGTATAGAAGTTCCATCACCAGTCTTTAATATCCCGAGTTATCCGGACTGTCAACTTAACTTGTACTGTTACACTTGTCCCTCCCCATAAGATACAGTTTAATAATTTAATGTCATCTGATCTTGTAAAATCTTTTTACTAGTATGACCTCTGTGTCTCTTAGAGAAACCTTTAATTCTGTTACTCAGGGATGGATAATTGTACTAGCAAACACCAAGCCTACCTGTGTAGGTTAGGAATATCTGTAGGCCTTAAACTGAAAACTTATCCCTGTGGCAGGTCTTCTTGATAGTCTCTTTTTATAAGTATCAGGCATTCCTTTCTGAGAATTCTTCTTTGTAGCCACCAGTCTTACTTATTTTGGGAGGCAAACATAAAGTGCATACCTTAAAATTATATTATTATTATTATAATTTAAAATGCCCAGGAATGGATGTATTTTGTTCTTAACTGTCTTTGCTAAGTGTTTAAGATGAAGCAGTCAAACTGACTTCTGTTTCCATCTATTGTTAACAGTCAGCTGAGCTTTTATGGGAGTCAATTCTGGGGAAACTTGAGAGCGGATTCTCAGTTCTGCTAGTGCCATTTGCGCTAGGTGGGTCCAGATCTTGCTTGACCATTTGGCTTCCCTCAGAAGCATCAGGGATATCTCCTTTCTTTGATGACTCTCCTCTTCGTAACAAATACACTGATTGGATTTCTGTTCTCCAGTGGTCTCATTAATCTCCCTGATCAGGAGGAGGTTATGTGGCTCAGAGTTTCAAAGCTCTTTAGAGAAGTTCCCTGTTCCCTGGATTCAGACTGACTCAGAGGGCAAAAGCCAAATATTGGTTTTCTTGGCGCTTTTCATTTAACTTCAATTTTAAATCCTAATCTTAAACATCCAGCAAATAAATTTTAACAGCCTTATATTAAGAGTACTGGGCTTTAATGTCTATAACTATATCATTATCTTTTTATTAATTGGGATCTGTATTTTTCTGTCTGTATTGAAAGTAATGACTTATTATCTTGAATAAACCCATGTTGTGTTCTTAAAGCAACACGTTTGTAAAACAGTAACAGAGAATCTTTAGATCACTTATAAAATAATTTCAAAATAAAATTAACAAAAGTAAAAATACTTAGCTTGTGTAATAGCTACCCTGAAATTTTTGGCTGAGTTATACATTATATCCCCTGTTTGAGATCCTAGGAATATTGACCTTAAAAAAACCAACTTTTTAACATAACCTTAAAGAAATATTATCTGACCTACTGGTTTTGTAGTCATTCTCACATGTAGTAAGATGGGACACAGAGCCTTATCTCAGGTAAGGCAGGGCTCTTTATAAATCTTAAGTATTTTAGTTCTAAAGATAATCTTTATTTATAAATATCATTTGACAAAGTTTACATAAATTGTTTGAGGTCACATGAACATTAGCTAACACCATATGATATCACATTTAAAACATGAATTAAAGAAATGCTGAAAGTTTTTAACCTTTACATCGATTAGGCTCTCATTAACTAAAAAATACATTTAAATTTTTCCCCAATGTAAAAAGTAACATAAAAGTTTACATATCTTATTGATAACAGGTAAATAAATCCCCAATATATTTTTTTACCATAAAACTTGAGAGCACCAGCTTGATATAATGCTCTTTTAAAGTTTCTACCTTACAGACTTGAATACATATAAGATATGAAAACATTGATAGCATCACAATTACATTGATGTTTCTACATTAACCAAGTTTAGCTTTTAAAGCAATGGCAGTACAGTGCTCTAAAATAACAGTTCTTATTTAATCAGTTGTTTAATTTTTATGGTTGCTTGCTCTAGAGAAAATAAAACTTAATAAACACAACGTTATGGGTAAACTTATGTTTTAAGAAATTTCTGTCTCATTAACACATGACTGATTTTTATATTCTTATACAGACTTTAATAAAAACTTATTCAGACCTTAGTAAATCAATCAGATATCTAACAAAAGTACTCATGAATGAGTAATCCCAATCAAATTTACTTTATTTATTTATCAAAATATTAGAGAAATGTATTGACAGTGTAAACCATTTTTATGTTGAAGGAAAGGTCCTAGTACCAAGGCATATTAGCCATTTTGTAGATATTAATATTTTATTAGATTTTTGAACACCTAGAAAAATTTGTAAGCTTAAATTTAAAGACATTGATTTTTATCTGTTTATCCAATTTAAATTGAAACATTTAAATCACGTGAATTAAAGATCTTTGGATCTCCTATTTAAATTTGTTTTAATGAGTGCTTTTTTATGAGCGCACCTTGTATATGTTAGTTTGTGTATCATATATATGATATACGGACATATGTATATATAGACATACAACACATAACAAAAGTGTGCACACATAATAATAGTAAAGGCCTTGTAGCTTTTCTCAGGTGAAATCTCCATTGCAATGTTTCAAAATGTCTACAGTTGGTCAAAGATAGAACTGATCTGAAAAACATTAACCTAGGTCTGTATGCTCAAAATCATGAGCTCAAAAAAAAAGTATCTAAGGAAAAAAAAAGAGTCCTAGAAAAAGTGACTGGCTAGTAATTACTAAATACCATACAATTTACCTTTTTTTTCCCCCTTAGGCCTCAAATCAGTCTCCTACTAAGATTGCAGGCTTCTTTCATTTACATTTCAACATAAGTCATGGCTGAGGTCTGGAAGGAGCAGGAAAAACTGCTATTCTGAGCAGACACCTCAGGCCTAAGGCATTTTAACCATAATTTTGAGGTTCGGATGTTGAAAATTATGATATAAATTTAAGATACAATTCACAAAATTTTATATCTTTACATCTTGTTTTGTCAACAGATACCAATCTATGATTTACTATCCTTGTCCAAATTAATGCACTGGTACACACAGTGATATTTTCCCAGGCTATCCAATTCAAAATTGGTGAAAAAAAGACTGTATGATTGGGAAGTTACTTGCCAACTTGGAAGTAGAGTTCTTCAGTTTTCCATCCTAAGTACTTAAGTTCTCTGGCATGAATTATCTGAAATCATAAACTAAACAATTACCTAAACCCGACTTTTAACTGCAAGATTGTGCAATGCTTCAAAAACCCATTCAGATACCAGATTGTTAAAATAAAACATCATCATTTAGACATACATTCAGCTAAGATCATTCCCAAGAAACAATTTATAATATCAACACATTATTGCACATGTCTTAAAGCGCCAGATACAAAGACACAAGACAGACAGAAAGGAGGTCCAGACTATGGCTGTCAGAGAGAACCCATTAAACCAGAACAGATAAGAGAAAAATCTCCTACACCAGTGTGCACCATAGATATCCACAGGGGGGGAGGACCACATGTTTTAACAGAGGGGCAACCTGAAATGTAAAATAAAGTGTCTCCATGGTGACTTCACTGCATTTAGTGTCCCCTTTTTCTTTTTCTCTTTTTTAACAAGACAGAGGTGGCATAATTCTTACAGTGCGGAAAGGAAGGAGGTAATTCCCTGAATCAACAGGGCTTTGGCAGCTGCTGGGAGTCCCTCAGTCCTTCCTTTTACTTACAGGATTAGCTCCTCTTGTTCAGTTCCACACCAAGCATGCTTCATCTCCTGATATTAAAATAGACAGCTCTCACAAAGTTCCGGGGAGGAGGGGGGGTACCAAATTTGTAAATTAAAGTTCGATTCCTGAACTTGAAGCCAATTAATACCAATTTAATAATGAGGACTGAGTTTTGAGAAAAAGAAAAAGGGAGGTTTATTGCTTTGCGAACAAAGGAGAAACACAGGGGACTCTGCCAAATGTTGTGACTCTCTTGATCTGGAGCGACAAGGGGTTTTAAAGGAGTTTCACTTGTTAACCTGGGAGATGCTCAGTTCTTAGGTCCCCAGCAAGCATTGCCCTCTGCAATGGGTGTGCTCCAGGCAGAAAGCTAGGAGCTTCTGTCATCCTGCTTAACAAAGGGGGGTAAAGTTCATCGCAGATCCCTCAAACACAGTCCAAAGGGGTGTCAGGCTTACTCTCTTTATTACCCATTTTTACGTCCAAAATACTTAAGTTTTTACCACTGAAATCACAAAACAAAACAAACAAAAACAAACAAACAATCAAAAAAATAGAAGACAAAACACAACACAAAAAACAGAAAACCAGCGCCTAAACAGAAAAACAGTGGAACAGTGCAACATCTTGCTATAGCTCCAGGGTAGGAGCGCGTGCGTGCCTGTAGGCCCCTCTCTACAGTTCCAGAGGAATTCCCTACAGAACAGAACAGAGGACAGAAAGATTCTCGTTACTCTCCTGGAAAGGAGTATATGTGAGCCTCCCCAGGCCACATCTCTGTCATCAGATAAGATCTCCCTTAACAGGATATCAGATGTTATAAAGGCGCCACTTACCTATGGAGGACTCCTCCACCAGGTGCTTGCTAATAGTTTTATTGCAGAGGTTCACTGCAGTGCTCCCCGGACTAAAGGCTCTCTTCCTATTATAGAGAAGATGGACCAAATCAGGCCTGTGTGGAGAGCTGTTTCTTGGTGCCTATGGTTGATATACCATTCTAATTTGTGAAAGTGCCACAGAAAGTAGGGTAAGCCTCCTTCTCATGGTACGCTTGAAAGCAACTGTTTGGACAAAGTGGTTGCCAAGGCAGTGACCTCATTCAGTTCCTGAAGGATGCAACCTCACCTCACTTCCTTGGTAATGGAACTCTCTGAACTTGGGATGCAGGAAGCCAGGCACACAGAGTCAGTTCCAGTCCCAGTCCTAGTGGTCTCACTTGATTCAATTTAGCAAGGACAGAGTCAGTCTTTCTTGGTACCTACTGATGTGAGGATGGCCAAATGCCAGGAGTACTCTGAAGAGGGGCCTTTCCTAAAAAAGCAGGTACTGGCTCACAGCTGGCTCCTGACCACTTCACAGAGTTGGACATGAAGTCCAGATCTGAGACAGGATAGGCCATATCGGGGGAACATAGTATGGCCCAGCAGTCAGAGGACACTCCGGATAGTGAGAGACCTATTTGGGGGAAGGAGGTGCCTTTGTGGGTGTGGATGTGTGTTTGTGGTTTTGTCCCATGTTCTGAGAATAGGTAGGAAAGTCGGTTTGTTTGGTTTGGAGTGAACTGTTTCTAGTAAGTTGTTTAACAAGGCGAGTGTTTCTATGTCTGTGTATCTCACTGTGTCCATGGTTGTAGACATTAGAAAAAGAGAATGCATCAATGGATGTTTCCTGTCTAGTAGAAAGTTTCCCAGCATTCATCCTGCCCAATTTATGAATGCACTAGGGCTTGCCATATCGATGGGCAACACCTGCTATCTTCCTAAGTTCCTGTTTTCTTCCTGAAATCTAGCCACTCTCCAAAATAGGCTCATGCTTTTGAGTCCACGATATGTACCACCTCCAAGCACTGTGACATGGACATGTACTGGATAGCTGAAGGGAATGACAAGCATCTCAGAAAACTCAGAAATCAATGTGACCAGGAAAGTCTCAGTGGAGAACCCCTGCAATGGGCCTTTTGATTGCCTATTTTTCTGTTGCCCTGAATGTCAGTAAGTTCTTTGCCTGAGGCCACGCCTTTGTGAATCCTGAAGAAAACAGTTTTCAAACGGAAATGAATGGGCATCACCTGTGGCTCTTTGCTTAATTGCTTTGTAAAGGGATGTGTCTGATTCAGCCTCTTGGTCCTGTGTGAGCCTGTGGCTTAGATTCTCAGCACCTGATGGATCTAAAGAACGATCCCATGTGTGGATCCAAAATCAAAATGACCAAAAATCAGTCACTGTGGATGAAGTCCCTCACATTCCTCTGTAAGGTTCCTTACCTACATCAAATGAGAATAGGGATCCTTTGGGTCAAATGAGTTCTTCAAAGCCCTGCAGATGCTAGCCCATAGGTTCTTGGGTTTTCTAATGAATCCAATTCAAATAAAGAATCTAAACCCCACAGTCAGTAGGCCTCAAATTGGAGAACAGAGCTGTATTAATGGCAGACCTGTTTGATAACTCCTGGTTCACAGGGAGGGTGTCCAGGCCACCCTGACTATTGGCAAATGAGGGGAAAGGGAGCTTATTTGGAACACTGTCTTGTGCTGCGCCTCTCATGGAATGCTCTTGCCAGAAGTTATGGTGAGTGTCTATATGGAAGAAGATGAGTGGCATGTGGGAGTGTCTTGGTTTTAATTGTGGTCATTTGTGTGGCGGTTGGAAGAGATAATTGGGTCCACCTTGGCTTGAACTTTGGTGTGATTCCCCTTAGAGTCTGTGTTTTGGAATTGACCTCCGAGAATGTATAAGGTCCTATGCCATTGTATATCCATATTTCTGGGACATCACTACAGAATGTAATTCAACGCTAAGTATACCAATAAAGAGCCCAATGAACTTCTGGGCTTCAAATCTTACCTATATTTCTGTTTTCATACTTATATTGAAAGGTTAATAAAATAGGTACTTGTCACTTCTTGATTTTCTGTATGCTTAACAAAACACTGTTGAAATCATGAGAACTGTTTGCTATTCTTTTTCCCAGAATGTGCTGTCCCCAACTGCCAAACTGCAGAATGTACTCGGTCAACCAGTTGCACGCAAACCGCCCACTCGCCCTTACCCATCAATAAACTTCCCTCTCTGCCCTCTCCAAGGAAAATATATAAGCACTTCTTAAGCTGTTCTCAGGGCTCTCTGCTCTATTCAAGAGAGCTCTGAGCCCTTGCATGCCGGACTCCCAATAAAGCCTTTGCTGTTGCATGAGACAGTCTCTTGGTGGTCTCTTCAACCGACCCTCGCCCGATCTTTACATCTCGTGGCCCCAGTGAGATCCGGCAGCCGCAGATGAAAGACCCCCAACGGGCTCCTCTTGGGGTAAATAAGGCCCCTCTTTCTGGTTTCAGGATTCAGGTTAGGGTTTCACAAAATGGCTATTGGTAAAGAGCGTGAGCTCTCTCCCACGGTGACTGACACACATGTCACAGAGCCACAGGCCATGTCCCTGGGGGATGAACTCATGAAATCGAGGAACAATAGTCTCCTTGATTCAGTGATATTTTGTTTCGGATTCGGTATTGCCAGCCCATCATGTTTTGCCGGCTACTCAGTCCTGGTCTCAGTATTGGACGTCCATTGCCTGTCTTTATTGTCTTGTCTTGTCTGTGTCATGTGTCATTGCTTTTATTGTCTGTGTATATTTCATTATGGGACAGAGCACTACAATGCCTCTGTTCCTGACCCTTGATCACTAGACCAAAGTCTGCTTAAGGGCTCAGAATCTTTCTTTTTCAGTAAAATGCCGGATCTGGCAGATTCTGTGTCTCAGAATGACCCACCTTTGTAGTCGGATGGCCCCTAGAATGATCTTTCTACTTCGCACTAATTTGAAAAGTTCGAGATATTGTCTTTTAGCAGGGGCCACGTAGACATCCAGATCAACAGCCATATATCTTAACTTGTCAGGACCTCTACAAATCTCCTCCTCCAAGGATGAAGCCTTTCCTTGTTCCTGCACCCGCTCCTACTCCTTCCCCCATGATTCTATCTCTTTAACTCTCTGCTCCTCCTCTTGCACCCTCTGTTCTCCATGAGTCTCAAGACTCTACTGGACTCTCCTCCCCCTCCTTATCCTCTGCCTTCATCCCCCAACTCCCAACACCCTCTAAGTGATTCCCCTGCTGCTGACTCAGCCTCTCCACCATTCAAAGAAGCTAGGATGGCCCAGCACCATCCAGATGACTGTCCCGTGGCACACAGAGCCCCTCCTTCCCTGGAGGAAGCTGGCCCGGCTAAAAGAACTCAGAGAACTCGCCAACGTTTTTACACCTGCCTACTTGGGATAACTGCCAACAACTCCTAGGGACTTTCTTTATGACAGAGGAATAAGAGAAAAACCTCCAAGAAACTAAAAAAAAAAAATCCTCGGACCTGATTGGCGACCAACACAACTTCCCAACATAATCAAAGCCAGCTTACCCTTAAACCAAACCAACTGGAACCCCAACACCTTTGAAGATAAAGAGCATCTGTCCAATTATTGCCTGGCTCTAATAGCGGGTCTCCAAGGGGCTACTAGGTGACCAACTAATTTGGCCATGGTAAGAGAAATTATTCAAAGGCCTGATGAATCTCCCTCTTTGTTTCTAGAAAGAATTATGGAGGCATATAAGAGATATACTCCTTTCGATCCTCAGGCAGCGGATCAAAATTCATCTGTAACGATGGCCTTAATTGGGCAAGCTGCCATGGATATTAAAAAAATTTAAAAGAGAGATTTAGTCAGAGAAGCCGAGAAAATATACTATAAGAGAGAAACAGGGAGAAAGAAAGGGAGCAAAGGAAGGATGAGAGAAGCAAAAGACAGACTAAGGGATTGACCAAGATCCTGGTCACACAAGAAAGAGGCCAGAAATTAAGACGTAAGGTGACAGGAAGGGATACCTGGGGCCATGCCAGAGGCCACCCCTGGCCTCAGATCAATGTGCCTACTGTAAAAAAAAAAGGATACTGGGCAAAAGAGTGCCCTATAAAGAGACAGCCACGCCAGCCAGCCATTCTGACTCTGGAGCATGACTAAAAAAGTTGGGGCTCAGATCACTTCCCCTAGCTCAGGGTAACTTTTGAAGTGTAGCGGACCCCAGTAAACTTTGAAATGAAAACAGGAGCAGTATACTCAGCCCTTAAGGCCCCATTGGGCCCTCTATCAAATAAAAGGTCTGTAGTTCAAAGAACTAATGGCAGTAAATATCGGGCTTAGACTACTAAGAGGACCATGGACCTTGGGAAAGGAAAAATCTATCACTCCTTCCTCGTAATCCAGGAATGCCTGGACCCATTGATGGGCAGAGATCTGCTCACCAAGCTCTTGGCCTAAATAACTTTTAACCCTGAAGGCCCCAAAATGAAATTTCTAAATTCTTCAGTAAAAACTCCTATAGTCACGGCTTTAACTATATTAGTAGAAGATGAACATCCACTCTTCACACCCCCAAAGACTGATCAAACAGGCAAGCTACACCAGAAATGGATAACAGATTATGCAGATGCCTGGGCAAAAACTGCTGGGCTAGGCCTGGCCGTGAAACAACCTCCAATAACAGTGGAGTTAAAAACCTCAGCCTCCCCAATCAATGTCAAATAATATCCTCTAAGCAAAAAAAGCTAAAGATGAGATAAGGCCCCATATTCAGAAATATCTGGACTTAGGGCTCCTAAGGCCCTGTCAATTGGCCTGGAACACTCCCCTGCTACTAGAAAAAAAAAGCCAGGAACCGGGGACTATTGTCCTGTTAAAGACCTAAGAGAGATCAACAACAGAGTGCAGGACATTCACCACACGGTACCTAATCCGTACAATCTGCTTAGCACTCTGAACCCTGAGCGGAAATGGTATACTGTTCTGGACTAAAAGATGCTTTCTTTTGCTTGCCTCTGCATAAAGATAGTCAGTTGCTGTTTGCTTTTGGGTGGGTAGACCCAGAAACCTGAACGTCTGGTCAACTAACTTTGACTAGACTCCCACTGGGGTTCAAAAACTCCCCCACTTTCTTTGATGAAGCCCTCCACAGAGATCTCAGCAATTTCAGAACTATGCACCCCAAATCACCCAGCTTCAATACGTGAATGACCTGCTACTGGCAGCCAACACCAAGGAAAACTGTGAGTCTGGGACCCAAGCACTATTATATGAGCTTGCTCAACTTGGGTATAGAGTTTCGGCAAAAAAGCCCAAATTTGCTAGCATGAAGTAATCTTCCTGGGCTGTTACCTTAGGGGCAGTAAATGATGGCTCACTGAGCCCAGAAAACAAACCATTGTGTAGATACCACCCCCATCTAACAGGAGACAACTCAGAGAGTTTCTTGGTACTGCTGGCTTTTGCAGGTTATGGATACCTGGGTTTGCGTCTTTAGCTGCTCCTTTATACCCGGTGTTAATGGGAGATGCCCAATTCCAATGGACCCCTGATCACCAGGAAGTTTTTGATAACATCTATGGACACTGACACTGAACGCCTCAACTTCACTGAGCTCAGGCTGCAATTACAGAAAGCCCTACACTACGTTAAAAATGTACACCAACTCACTCACCTTGGTTCAATGAAACTGCAGGCATTCCTGTAGGATTAAGAACAGAGTTTTCCACTAACCGACTCACAGCGAAAGGAAATAACTGAACGGGTAACAAAAGCCTGTCGAGTCCGTCAATTGGTTAATGCTTACCCTTCCAGTTTCCTAGAGGAAAGCACCTACGAGGAACCAGAAAATGACAATTTTGGGAAGTGGACAATAGTGAAATTAAGCCAGCAACGTATGGACTTAAATATCTCCTAGTCTTTGTAGATACATTTTCAGGATGGACTGAAACCTTACACACAAACACACATACACACACAAAAACAACCAAACTGCACAAATGGTTTTCAAGAAGATCCTGAAAGATATTTCTCCAAGATACGGTCTGCCTAAGGCAATAGGGTCTGATAATGGACTGGTGTTCATGGCTCAGGTAAGTCCGGTGTTCACTGGGACCCTGTGGATTAATTTGAAGTTACATTATGCTTATATACCCCAGAGCTCAGGACAGGTAGAAAAAATAAATAGAACCATTAAAGAGACCTTAACGAAATTAAGCTTAGAGCCTGGCATAAAAGATTGGATTATGCTCCTGCCTTATGCACTGTTTCATGCGAGAAATACTCCCTCTCTTTCTTTGTGTAACCTCACCCCCTATGAAATTCTCTATGATGCCCATCATCCAGTAAGGAACCTAACCCCAACTCTAAGGCCTAACGATCACTTCCACACCCCCTTGCTTGACAGACTTAAAGTCATTGAAAGAACTCAGCGATACCTGTGGAAACAGCTGGCCACTGCCTACCAACCTTGGGAGGAGGGGACTCTAAGTCAATATCAAGTAAGAGACTTCGTCTACATAAGACAACATCAGGTGTCATCCCTGGAACCCCACTGGAAAGGAACATACCAGGTGCTACTTATAAAACCTAAAGCGGTAAAAGTAGACGGAATCACTTTTTGGATCCATGCCTCTCATCTCAATCCTTTGCTGTGTCCAGACTCTTGTTGGAAACTGGAAAAGCCTGCTAACCATTTCAAATTGCGTATTCGCTATGTGGATAAGACTATAGACTCTCCCCTTGGCCACCAGTAGTTCTAACCCTCATCATTCCGTTCAGCAGCAATGGCTGATCACAAATCCTACTAGACAAGAAGTATGGTCTATCTCGCATACAGCCCCCTTAGAGACCTGGTGGCCATCTATCCACCCAGACATTTGTCAGCTCGGTATAGGTCTTTCCTATTGAGATATCCCTGATGAAGAGGATCCCACTAAAATTCCATTAAATCTCTTCTGTACCATAGATAATGGAAACAAACATTATGGATGCAGGGACACGCGAGACAGATTCAGGTTGGCTAGCCTAGATTACTATGTTTGCCTAGCGGACTATCAAAGGCACAAACAGCCACGGCTGTGTCGGGGAGAAGCCGACTTCTTGTGTAAGTCAAGTGAATGTGAGCATACAGGGGCTGCCTGGTGGAACCCAAACTCCTCATCAAATTCAGTACACAGCATTGGCCATATTACCAATTAGACAACCAAATACTATGGCCCCCAGAGGGTTCTCTAGATCCTCAAATTTTGTGTGACATTTTTAACTTTGGCAAGTTCTCAAAAGGGGGAAATTTCCCTATGTGGAATCCTTTTCCCTCCTTTGCTCACATCCTGTACTATGCTTCTCCAATAGTTCCTCACCCTCAGCCTTCTGCTCTAGACTCTCTGCTATCACTCCCATCTTAGCAACCTGATTTCTCCTCTCCAATTACTAAATCAAAAACCCAAACCTCCGCTGGTTCTCAGAACATTGCCCCCTTGCTGAGGTAGCAGGTACCAAGGTACCCCTTCACCCACTCACTCCTCTCTTTTCCTGTCAGTGCCTGCACTAGGTCCAAGCAAGTCCTCTAGCAAGCTAACCCAAAGCTCAAACCAGCTGATAAGAGGCCTCAGACCCCTATACAAGATGTAATGAAAATGGCCTTTAAAGTTGCTTTGTCATCACTGAAAACAGGTTTCTAAGAATTTAAAGTCCCTCAAAGGCTTTTTGGAATATTTACTCCCATCTTCCCCTCTGCTCTACCTGTTCTACTGCTCAAGTTTTGTTTTAGGAAAATCCCAAACCCCTTTCCCATTTTTCTTTTACATCTCTCTTTCCTCATTCTTAGATCCACGGAGCTGCTCTCAGCCTCGACTACCCCGTCTTCCCCCTCTGTACTAGGTCCATAGAAATGTCTTAAATGACCTTCTCCAGAAGTCTTCACCAAGGCTTACTTTAGGTCTTTCAGCAAAAGAGTCCCTCTGAAAGAGTTAATGTACATAAACTTGCACTTTTCATGTTGCCCTGTTCTACTTGACCACTGGCTGGAAAAATCACCACCCCTAAGCTAGACACCTCCTTACCAGTTTTTCACAAAATATGCGAACAAGGCCTCTGGCCTTGAGCTGGGGCTTCACCGAGATGGCTACATTTCTAAGATAAAAATGTTAGCAACTGGGCTCCATGGTGACAGCTGGCAGGGAGAAAAAAAAGAGACAAAAAAGCTCTCCCCTTCCAAGGTGTCCTTGAAAAGTTAACTTGCCCAGAACAGAGGAAAAAAAAAAAAACAGAAACAAAAACTAATTTTTGTGAATTTCTGCAGACTGTGAACTTCTGAGCCCCTTCCCTTACATGTTGGGTACAAACTCTAAAACTACCAAAACTTGGGTTTCAGGGGATTAATTGATTACAAAAGAAGCAATGCCCTCTAAATCCGGATGCAAACAAATAAGAATGTTTTCCTCACTTTGGTGCTATCTTAGGTGCATTTTCTTGTCCATCCATAAAACAGTATAATTCTATACACTTTAACATTATTTATGTTTTCATAAAATGGTCAATAGATGTGATTAATTATGTAATGATGTAGATGTTTTTCAGAGTGCTCTATCATGACGCAGGTTCATTTAAAGTTCAAATAGGGGGGCATACAACCCGGTTCCACCGGGAACCTGTATCCCTCACTTTAGCCATCCTATTAGGAATAATAATTGCTGAAGGCTTGGGCACAGGAAGAACTGTCCTAGTCCATGAGACACAACAAAGACACAATTAGAAGCAGAAATAGACCAAAGCTTAAAGACATTAAAAACCGACATCACAGCTTTACAGGAATTTTAACCTCTCTCTCTCTGAAGTTGTTTTATAGAGCAGGCGAGTGTTGGACCTCCTCTTCATGAGAGAAAGGTGCCTTTTTGCTTGCATTGAGGGAAGAATGTTGTTTTTATGCCGACAATACTGGAGTTGTAAAAGAATCAATGAGTAAATTAAGAAAACGACTTGAAGAGCGTCAAAGAGAGACAGAGGCCCCAGAAGGAAGGTTTGAGTCTTTGTTCACATAGTCAACCTGGTTAACTACGCTTTTATCTGCCAGGGCCGGTCCATTAATAATCCTCATATTATTGCTAACGGTAGGACCCTGTTTGCTCAACCGTGTAGTTTCCTTTCTAAACCAAATCGAACATGTTATTAAACCTAACCATACACTGTTCTCTCAATCTAATTTTACAGAAAAGTGGGGACAGAGTTGGTCTTAAAATACAGGAATATAGAGGATCTTCCACCTGCTGAGAAACTCAAGGGTCCATGCAGAAATGATCCCTGGAGAAGATGTAGGCAACTATGAAGGACCTGAGAGAGCAGAAGTCTTCCATGGCAAACAACCTGCTCAGGATGAAGGGATGTGTCTGAATTAGCCACTCTCTTCTTAATGTATAGAAGATGGACCAAAGCAGGCATGTGTTGAGCTGCTCCTGCATGCCTATGGTTGACATACCACTCTAACTGGTGAAAGTGTCACAGGAAGTAGGGGCAGCCTCCTTCTCATGGGAACCTTGGAAGCAACTGTTAGGACAAAGTTGTTGCCAAGGCAGTGACCTCATTCAGTTGCTAAAGGAAGTGACCTCACCTAACTTCCTTGGTGATGGAACTCTCTGAACTTGGAATCCAGGAATCCAGGCACCAAGAGCCAGTCCCAGTCCCAGTCCCAGTGGTCAAACTTATTTTGATTTACCAAGGACAGACTCAGTCTTTCTTGGAACCTACTGATGTGAGGATGGCCAAATGCAAGTAAAGCTATGAATAGGGGCCTTTCCTGAGAAAGCAGGCAGTGGCTCACCGCTGGCTCCTGACAACTTCACAGAGTTGGCCAAGGAGACCAGATTTGAGACAGAACAGGCCATTTCCAGAGAACATAGTATGGCCAACCAGTCAGAGGACACTCCGGATAGTCACAGACCTACATGGGGGAAGGAGGTGCCTTTGTGGTGTGGGTGTGGGTTTGTGGTTTTGTCTCATGTTCTGAGAATAGGTATGAAAGGCGGTTTGTTTTGTTTGGAGTGAGCTGTTTCTAGTAAGTCGTTTGACAAGGTGAGTGTTTCTATGTCTATGTATCCTACTATGTCCGTGGTTGTAGACATTAGAAAAGAGAATGCATCAATGAATATGTCCTATCTAGTAGAAAGCTTCCCAGCATTCATCCTGCCCTATTTATGAATGGACTGCAGCTTGCCTTATTGATGTGAAACACCTGCTATCTACCTAAGTTCCTGTTTTCTTCCTGAATTCTCGCCACTCTCCAGAATAGGCTCATGGTTTTGTGTTTAAGATATGTACAACCTTGAAGCTCTGTGACATGACCATGAACTGAATAGCTGAAGGGAATGGCGAGCATCTAAGAAAACTAAGATATCAGTTTGACCAAGAAAGTCTCAGTGAAGAAACCCTGCTTGGGGCCTTTTGTTTACCAATTCTTCTGTTGCCCTGAATGTCAGGAAGGTCTTTTCCTCAGTCCACCACTTTGTGAAGCCTGAAGAAAACAGTTTTCAAATGGAAATGAATGGGCATTACCTGTGGCTCTTTGCTTAATTGCTTTGGAAAGGATGTGTCTGAATCAGCCTATTTGCCTTGTGTGAGGGTGTGGCTTAGATTCTCAGCTCCTGATGGATCTAAAGAAAGATCCCATGTGTACATCCAAAACCAAAATGGCCAGAAGAGCAGTCCTTGTGGATGAAGTCTCTCGCCTCTTCTGTAACTTTCCTGACCTCCATCAAGCCAGAATAGGGATCCTTTGGGTCAAATGAGTTCTTCAAAGCCCTGCAGAGGCTAGCCCATAGTTTCTTGGGTTTTCTCAAGACTCCAATTCACATAAGGAATCCAAACTCCACAGTCAGTTGGCCTCAAATTGAAAAAGCAAAGCAGTATTAATGGGAGGCCTATTTGATCTCTCCTGGTTCACAAGAAGGGTGTCCAGGCCACCCTGACTTTAGGCAAATTAGGTGCAAGAGAGCTTATTTTGGACACGGTCTTGGGCTGTGCCCCTCATGGAAAACTTTTGCCAGAGGTCATTATGAGTGTCTATATGGAAAAAGATGAGCGCCACATTGGAGTGTTTTGTTTTAAATTGTGGTCATTTGGGTGGCGGTTGGAAGAGATGACTTGGTCCACATGTTCTTGAACTCTGGTGTGATTCCCTTAGAAACTGAGTTCTCAAACTGACCTCAGAGAAGTATTGCCATGAATAGTGATGAGATTTTATGAAGCCAGGCATTAGTGTCGCCCTTGGAAACTAAGTTCTAGGCCCAGGATGGCTTTCCACAGAGCACTAGGCCTCTCAGCCAGGATACCACATGATTTTATTCTGAAAGATTTGGCACTCATAGTTGAGAGTCAAAACTCATATGGACCTCACATTGTAGACCTCAATGGGCATAATATCATGTGATCTTTTGGCCACTCTTTGGGAAGCCTTACCTGTGAGTGTTCTCCAGAACTTTCATTGAAATGAGCTTCCTAACCATTTAATGGTTCCTGAAAGAATTGAAACTCACAGTGCCTCCAACTTCATCCTTGAAAAATGGCTAGAAAAATACCATAAAATTTTTGAAATTCCCATCACCAGGTGGCACTGGAGAACCTTTGGATGTCCTGTTACTGATCATGAATATACCAGACAGTGCCTTGATTGACTGGGTTTCATGTAAATGGTGTAGAACAGAGATGCCAGTAAGTTGGACTCTGTTGAGTAGTTGTACTAGAGCAGTGGTGGGCAGGTATTTGATAAAACATCTGTGGTGGGGCCATGTGGATCTTCCATTGGCTTCAAAATGGCTTGTGACTGACACGGTGCAGCCAACAGAACCTTCCATGTAAAGGCAACTTGTTATATGGAGAGTTTTCAGGACATTGTTCAGAATCAGGTTGCTATGGTCAAGGGGGCAAGCTATGTGGGATAGAATCCTGGTTCTTGTATCCTCCTGCAGAACCTGACCCACCACACATGACAGAACTCCCTCTTGCACTGAGACCCAATTGAACTCCTTGTATTTCGTGAAGCAAATACCAAACTCCCAGTGCAGCAGGAAGAAACAAAACGAAAATGGAGGATGACCATATGGCTTCAAAGTGCACATGGAAAGACATTTAGCCCCCAGTGGCCACAGTTTACCTAAAAAAAAGAATTTAGCACTGCTGCCTCATGTTCATTGGGAAATAAGAAAGCATGTCCTCCAGGTCTCATAGATGCAGACCAAGCTTTTATGGTCTCACTAGAAAGGAAGCTAAAGCTCCTGACAACAACATATTTTTCAAGTGCCCAACCTCACAGGCAGTTTCTCAAGAAGTGTCTATGCCAGCAGACCTCCATGTTTTTGGAGGGTTTACCCTGTCCCTTACCTTTGGAAACTCCTCTGCCACTTCCAAGGTGTGGACTCCTGAGCATATTCCATTCCAGATATTTGTTCACAGATTTTCTAAATCTTCTCCTCTAATTGTGTCTTACTTGGGGCGAAGGTATTGTCAAGGCATTGTTCTGGATTAGAGTGGGAAGATTTTTGTGTAGCACATATTTACATACACATTGGATTCATTTTTCAATTTTCCATTTGAAATACTGAATCCTTGACACTAACCTCTACCCTACTAGATTCTGACAACTAATTCTAATATAATGGAGAAAAATAACCCAAACAGAATAGAAATACTAGCACTTCAGAGGAGCCATGGTGTATAGTTGGTCTTCCCTTTTGCATGATATAGGGTAGGAGTTATAAATCTTGTCAATTTTTTGTTGAAAGAGTTCTGCATGTGTTTTTAAAGTTAACACATATGTGAATTCCTGTCTCCCTTTTTCTGTAGCCAATTCAGCACATGTATTTTTATATGAACATATAGAATCATACCTGGTATCACACCTATATTCTTGAGAGGTGGCTAACTTGGCAGAGACAAAGTGTGAGAAGAAATCACTCCTCCTAAATGTTTTGGAACTGATAATTCAAATTATGAGTGAGCTTCTTAGTTGAAAAACATTATACATAAATCCATGTTCAGTAAAATTAATATTTTTGGATCTGTGGATGATATATATTTCACGATGAATTTTAATTGGCATATATATTGCTACTTTTTAATGTCTCTGTGTGTGTTTTGTATATATATATATATATACTCTCTAGATTTTTCAAAATATGAAATATATGTGTCTTATTATACACTCCCTAAATTCATTCTTGTTCATGTATGTGGTTTTATATTCAAATTTTCATAAGATTATTTTCATAAATATTCATCCACCTGAAATACATATTTGTTTTATAGTATTGAAAACTCACTTCAGTAAATGGTGCAAACAAATCCTTATATTTTTACAGTAACTGACCCACTTTAACATCAATGCAAGTAGATTCCTATGGGACATGATGTGTATTTTGACGTTCATTTTTATACAACACTGGTACATTACTATTTCTTCAGTTTTTGTACATCATAGAATATACATTTCACCCACAACTTCATAAATTTAAAGAAATTTGTAACACATTCTATCACTTCCTGCTTCAGAACATATGTATTCTTCTTTGTTTTTGACTGGTCATTTCATGAGACTTCTTTCCAAACACATTATTTTCGATTTCCATAATCAATTTTGAAGCAAAATTCACACACTCTTTATGATGAACCACACCCGTAATATTTCCATTGGATGTATAAATGGTTGGAATGAATGTATGTATATCAACATATGATTCCCTGTGTATATTCAGATATCAATTTATTCCAATTTCTTAAGTTCGAACCAGTTATATTATTTATTCACACTATGGTCTATTCATGCATTATCTCTATATTCATACACACATGGTACACCTATATGTACCCCCAATACTAATTTATACCTCTTCAAAATATTGCTCCAAGAAATGGTGGTAGAAATACTCATGTCACCTGATCTACATATACATTTTATCACAGTAATATTCTGGCCACAAAATGCAAAGTCACACTTACGATTGTACAAAAGCCTAAATGGAATGTGAGTATGGATTATGAAAATCACCCATGTCCAGGTTGCCTAATGCTCTCAAATGTCAATCCTATTGGTGACTACATATTTGTTTCTTCCTAAGATTATATATTCAATCTCAAGCCTGTTGAAAATATCTATTGCTATCACTCATTTTATACTTTGCCTGATTTCCTTATGTCTCTATTGATATCTGCTTTCCTACATATTTTCCCCAGTTCATC
Organism: Callospermophilus lateralis; assembly: GCF_048772815.1. NCBI lineage: Eukaryota > Metazoa > Chordata > Mammalia > Rodentia > Sciuridae > Callospermophilus > Callospermophilus lateralis. The sequence continues at coordinate 114,434 of NW_027512540.1, read as the reverse complement.
ATTGTGACTGACTCTTCACATGTGCTGACATTTACATTTTTTTGTGTACCTGAAACCCTATTGCTAAAGAACTTTTTGTCCAAATCCTATACTCACACGTTTTTCTAATCTTACCAACTATCTTCGTAATCTTACCAACTCTCCCTTTTTGAATGGATGTTCTCCTCAACATTCAATCATCTAAGGTACAAGATCCTATGCCATTGTGTATAGATTTATCTGAGACATCTGGGCAGAACATAATTCAAAGCTAACTATTCCAATCAAGGACCCAATGACCTTCTGGGCTTTAAATCTTACTGAGATTTCTGTTTTCATACATATATTTCACCTCTATAATCTTATAAATATCGCAGGTTCCCAATACCATTATTCATCCAGCAGAATGATCCCAACCCAAATCAAAAATGTTATTAACCCTAACCATACACGATTCCCTCAATCTACCTTTATAGACGAGCAGGGACAGAGTTGGTCTTACAATACAGGAATGTAGGAGATCTTCAACCTGCAGAGAACCTCAAAAGTCCATGCAGAAATGATCCCTGGAGAAGATATAGGCAGCTATGAAGGACCTGAGAGAGCAAAAGTCATCTTCCATGACAAACAACAAGGTAAGGATGAAGGGATGTGTCTGAAGCAGTCTCTCTCTTCTTAATCTAGAGAAGATGGACCAAACCAGGCCTGTGTGGAGAGCTGTTCCCGGGTGCCTATGGTTGATATTCCATTTTAACTTGTAAAAGTGTCATAGGAAGCAGGAGCACGCTCCATTTCATGGACCCTTGGATGCAACTGTTAGGACAAAGTGGTTGCCAAGGCAGTGACCTCATTCAGTTCTAGAGGAAGTGACCTACGTCACTTTCTTGTTGATGTACCACTCTGAACTTTGGATCCAGGGAGACAGGCACCCTGAGGCAGGCCCAGTCCCAGTCCCAGTGGTCTCACATGTTTGGATTAACCAAGGACAGAGTCACTCTTTCTTGGCAAATACTGAATTGAAGAGGGACAAATGCCAGGAAAGCTCTGAAGAGGGGCTTTTTTTTTTTTTTTTTGATAAAGCAGGCAGTGGCTCACCGCTGGCTCCTGACAACATCACAGTGTTGGCCAAGGAGACCAGATCTGACATACAACAGCCCATTTCAGGGGAACATAGTATGGCCCACCAGTCAGAGGATGCTCTGGATAGTCACAGACCTACTTGGGGAAAGAAGGTGCCTTTGTGGGTGTGTTTGTGTGTTAGTGATTTTGTCTCATGTTTTAAGAATATGTAGGAAAGTCGGTTTGTTTAATTTGGAGTGGCCTGTTTCTAGTAAGTCCTTTGAGAAGGTGAGTGTTTCTGTGTATCCCACTGTGTCCGTGGTTGTAGACAATAGAAAAGAGAATGCATCAAAGGATGTGTCCTGTCTAGTAGAAATCTTTGCAGCATTCATCTTGTCCAATTTATGAATGGACTGCAGCTTACCTTATAGATGGGCAACACCTACTACCTTTCTACATTCCTGATTTCTTCCTGAATTCTGGCCACTCTCCCATAGGCTCATGGTTTTGTGTTCAAGATATGTATCTCCTCCACAATCTGGGACATGGCCATGTACTGGATAGCTGAAGGGAATGGTGAGTATCTCAGAAAATTCAGATATCAGTGTGACCAGGAAAGTCTCAGTGGAGAAACTCTGCTTTGGGAATTTGCTTTCTTATTGTTCTGTTGCCCTGAATGTTAGGAAGGTCTTTGCCTAAGGCCACACCTTTCGAAAGCCTGAAAAAATCAGTTTTCAAATGGAAATAAATGGGCATCACCTGAGGATCTTTGCTTAATTGCTTTGCAAAGGGATATGTCTGAATCCGCCTCTTAGTGCAGTGTGAGTCCATGGCTCAGATTCTCAGCACCTGATGGATCTAAAGAAAGATCCCATGTGTGCATCCAATTCCAAAATGGCCAAAAGAGCAATCATTGTTGATGAAGTCTCTTGCTTTCCTCTGTAAGGTTCCTGATCTCCATCAAGTCAGAAGAGGGATCCTTTGGGTCAACTGAGTTCTTCAAGCCCTGCAGAGGCTAGCCCATAGGTGCTTGGGTTTTCTCATGACTACAAATCACATAAAGAAACTATACCTGACAGTCAGTATGCCTCAAATTGGAGAAGCGGAACAGTATTAATGGCAGGCATCTTTGATCAGCCCTGGTTCACAGGAACGGTGTCCAGAAACACTGACTTTAGACAAATGAAGGGCAAGGGAGCTTATTTTGACATTGTCTTGTGCTGTGTGCCTCATGGAAACTTCCAGCCAAGGTTATGATTAGTGTCTATATGAAAGAAGATGAGGGGCATGTGTGAGTGTTTTGGTTTTAATTCTGGTCATTTGTGTGGCGGTTGGAAGAGATGACTGGGTCACCAGGGATTGAACTCTGGTGTGTTTCCCCTTAGAGACTGAGTTCTGAAACTGACCTCAGAGAAGTATTGCCATGAATTGTGTTGGGATTTTAGGAGGCCACGCATGAGAGTCGCCCTTGGAACCTGAGATCTAGGACCAGGGTGGCTTTCCACAAAGAACTGGGAATCTCAGCCTGGATATCACATGATTTTATTCTGAAAGACTTTGCAGCCATAGTAGAGAGTCAAAACATATAGGACCTCACATTGTAGACCTCAATGGTCCTGGCTTCAAGTGACCTTTTGTCCACTTTTTGGAAAGCCTTGCCTGTGAGAGTTCTCCAGAATTTTCTTTGAATTGAGCTTTCTCAACATTTAATGGTTTCTGAATAACTGAAATTCACAGTGCATCCAATGTCATCCTTGAAAAATGGCTAGATAAATACCATGAAATTTTTGAAATTCCCATGACCCGGTGGCACTCAAGAAACATTGGATCTCCTATTGCTTATCATGAGTGTACCAGAGAGTGCCTTGATTGACAGGGTTTTCTGAAAATTGTTTAGAACAGACATGCCAGTAATTTGTAGCCTGCTGAGTAGTGGGCGTAGAGCAGTGGTGGGCAGGTGTGTGATAAAGTATCATGGTGGGTCCATGTGGATCTGCCATTTACTTCCAAATGGCTTGTGACTGACATAGTGAAGACTTCAGACCCTTATATGTAATGGCATCTTGTTATATGGCGAGGTTTCAGGGCAATGTTCAGAATCAGGTTGCTATGAACAAGGGGGCAATCTTTGAGAGATAGAAACCTGGTTTGTGCATTTTCTTGCAGACCATAACCCACCACACGTGACAGAACTCTCTCCAGCACTGTTTCCCAGTTGAACTCCTTGTATTTCGTGAAGCATGTACAAAACTCCAAGTGCAGCAGCAAGAAACACCACGAAAATTGGAGGATGACCAAATGGTTTCACAGTCCACACGGGGAGAAAATAAACCCCCAGGGGCCACAGTTTATCTACAAAGAGAGAATTCAGCACTGCTGCCTCGTGTTCATTGGAAAATAAGAAACTTTGTCCTCCAGGTCACATAGATGCAGACCCAGCTTTGAGGGTATCACTACAAAGGAAGCTTAACTCCTGACAAAAACCTATATATCAGTGCCCAACCTCTGTGGCAGTTTCTCAAAAAGATGTAGGCATGCAGAGCTCCATGCTTGTGGAGTGTGTACCCTGTCCTTACTTTTGAAAACTCCTATACCACCTCCAAGTTTGTGCACTCCTGAGCATTTTCCATTACAGAAATGTAATCACAGATTTTGCAAATTTTCTTCTCTAATTGTGTCTTACTTGGGGTGAAGATAATTTCAAGGCATTGTTCTGGATGAGAGTCGGAAGATTTGTTTTAGCACATATTTGCATACACATTGGATTAATTTTCCTATTTTTCCATTCGCAATTCTGAATCCCTGACACTAACCCATATTCTAATAGACTCCGACTACTAATCCTAATATGATGGAGAAAAATAACCCAAACAGTACGTAAATACATGCAGTTCAGGGTTGGACTTGCCTTTTGCATGATAAAGGGTAGGTATTATGAATCTAGTCAATTTTTAATTGAAATAGTTCTCCATGTGTTTTTAAAGTTAACAAATATGTGAATTACTGTCTCTCATTTTCTGGAGCCTATTCAGCACATGTATTTTTATATGCACAAATAGAATCCTACATGGTATCAAACGTACATTCTTTTGAGTTACATGACTTGGCAGATACATATTGTGAGAAGTGATCACTCGTCCTAAACGCTGTTAGAACTGAAAATTCAACCTATGGGTGAGCTTCCCAGTGGAACAACATTATACATAAACCCATGTTCAGTAAAATGAATGTTTTTGCATCTTTGTGATATATATTTCATGATGAATTTCGATTGGCATATATATTGCTACTTTTTAATTTCTGTGTTTGTGTGTATATGTGTCCATATATGTGTATATATCTATCTATCTATCTATCTATCTATATATATATATATATATATATATATATATATATATATACTGTCCAGATTTGTAAAAATATGAAAAATATGTGTCTTATATACACTCCCTAAATTCATTCATGTTCATGGATGTGGATTAATAATCAAGTTTTCACAAGATTATTCTTAGAAATACTCATACACATGAAATACATAGTTGTTTCCTAGTACTGAGAACTAACTTCAGTGAAAGGTGCATACAAATTCTAATATGTCTGCATTAACTGACCCAGTTTAACATCAATGCATGTTGGTTCCTATGGGACATGATGTGTATTTTGACGTTAATTTTTTTTTCCACACTGGTACATTACTATTTCTTCAGTTTATGCACATCATAGGATATATATTTCATTCACTAGTTAGCAAATTTATAGGCATTTGTTTCACTTTTAGTCACTTCCTGCTCCAGAACACATGTATTTTTCTATGTTTCTTGACTGGTCTATTCATGAGACTTTTTTTTCCAAATATATTGTTTTCGATTTCCATATCAATTTTGAAGAAAAACTCACACACCCTTCATGATTAACCATAACCATAAAATAATCATTAGATATATAACTGGTTGGAATTAATGATTGTATATCAATATAACATTTCTTATATATTTTCAGATATCCATTCAATCCATTATTTAAAGTGGATCCAGTTATATTATTTATTCACAGTATGGTCTATTCATGCATTATGTCTATATTAATAGAAGCAGGGTACACCTATTTCTACCCCCATACTAATTTATAAATCTTCAAAATATTGCTCTCAGAAATGGTGGAAGAAATACTCATGTCACCTGATCTACATACACATTTTATCACAGAAATATTCCGGACACAAAAAGCAAAGATCACACTTACAATTGTACCAAAGCCTAAATGGAAAGATAGCATGCATTACTAAAGACATCCATGTGCAGGTTGCCTAATGCTCTCAAATATCAATCCTATTGGTGACTAAATATTTGTTTCTTCCTAAGATTATATATTCAACTTCAAACCTGTTGAAAATGTCTAACCCTATCACACACTTTATACTTTGCTTGATTTCCTAATATCTCTATTGATATCTGCTTTCCTACATGTTTTCCCCAGTTCATCATTATAACTGACTCTTCACATGTGCTGACATTTACATACACTCTCTACCCGAAACCCTATTGCTGAAGAACTTTTGGTCCAAATCCTATACTCACTCTTCTTTCTAAACCTACCAACTTCCTTCCTAATCCTACCGAATATCGGTTTTTGACTGGATGTTCTCTTCAGCATTCAATCATCCAAGGTACAAGGTCCGATGTATATTGATTTATCTGAGACATCTGTGCAGCACATTACTCAAAGTTAGGTATCCCACTCAAGTCCCCAATGCCCTTCTGGGCTTCAAATCTTACCTAGATTTCTGCTTTCATACTTATATTTCACATGTATACTCTTGTAAATATCACAGGTTGCCAATACCATTATTCATCCTGCAGAATGATTCGTAACCCAAATCGAACATGTTATTAACCCTAACCATACACTGTTCCCTCAATATAACTAACTTAAGAGCAGCGACAGAGTGGGTCTTACAATATAGGAATGTAGAAGATCTTCCACCTGCTGAGAACCTCAAAGATCCATGAAGAAAGGATCCTTGGAGAATATGTAGGCAGCTATGTAGGACCTGAGAGAGCAATAGTCATCTTCCATGGCAAACAACCTGGTCAGGATGAATTGATGTGTCTGAGTCAGCCTCTCTCTTCTTAATGTAGAGAAGATGGACCAAACCAGGCCTCTGTGGAGAGCTGTTCCAGGGTGCCTATGGTTGATATATCATTCTAACTTCTGAATGTGTCACAGGATGTTGGGGCAGCCTCTATCTCATGGGAACCTTGGAAGCAACTGTTAGGACAAAGTGGTTACCAAGGCAGTGACCATATTCAGTTCCTGAAAGAAGTGACCTCACTTCACTTCCTTGGTGATGGAATTCTCTGAACTTGGGATCCAGGAAGCCAGGCACCAAGAGCCAGTCCCACTCCAGACCCAGTGGGCTAACTTGTTTGCTTTTCCCAAAGACATAGTCAGTCTTTCTTGGTACCTGCTGATATGAGGATGGCCAAATGCCAGCAGAGCTCTGAAGAGGGGCCTTTCCTGAGAAAGCAGGTAGTGGCTCACCGCTGGTTCCTTACAACTTCACAGAGTTGGACAAGGAGACCAGATGTGAAACAGGACAGGCCATTTTGGGGGAAAATAATATGGCCCACCAGTCAGAAGACACTTCGGATAGTCACAGACCTATTTAGGGGAAGAAAGTGCCTTTGCCGTTGTAGGTGTGAGTTTGTGGTTTTTTCTCATGTTCTGAGAATAGGTAGGAAAGGTGGTTTGTTTGGTTTGGAGTGGACTGTTTCTAGTAAGTCGTTTGACATTGTGAGTGTTTCTATGTCTGTGTATCCCACTGTATCCATGGTTGTAGACATTAGAAAACAGAATGCATCAATGGATGTGTTGTCTCTAGTTGAAAGCTTCCGCGATTCATACTGCGCAATTGATGAATGGACTGCAGCTTGCCTTATGGATGGGCAACATCTATTATCTTCTAAAGTTCCACTTTTCTTCGTGAATTCTGGCCACTCTCCAGAATAGACTCATGGTTTTGTTTCCCAGATATGTAACACCACAAGGCTCTGTGACATGGCCATGTTCTGGATAGCTGAAGGGAATGAGAGCATCTCAGAAAACTCAGATATCAGTGTGACCAGTAAAGTCTCAGTGGAGAAACCCTTCTTTGGGCCATTTGCTTAATTCTATTTCTATTACCCTGAATGTCAGAAAGGTCTTTGCCTCAGGCCACCCCTTTGTGTAGCCTGAAGAACACTGTTTTCATATGGAAATGAATCGACACCACCTGTGGCTCTTTGCTTAATTGCTTTGGAATGGGATGTGTCTGAATCAGCCTCTTGTCCTTGTATGAATTTGTGGCTTAGATTCTCAGCACCTGATGGATTTAAAGAAAGATCCCATGTGCTTTCAAAACTAAAATGTCCAAAAGAGCAGTCATTGTGGATAAATATTTTTGCCTTCTTGTTTTAGGTTCCTGAACTCCATCAAGTGAGAATAGGGATCATTTGGGTCAAATGAGTTCTTGAAATCCGTGCAGAGGCTACCCCATATGTGCTTGGGTTTTCTCATGACTCCAAATCACATAAAGAATTATACCCTACAGCCAGTAGGCTGAAATTGGAGAAGTGGAACACTTTAACAGCAGGAATATTTGATCACTCCTGGTTCACAGGAAGAGTGTCCAGGCCACCATGATTTTAGGCAAATAAGGGGCAAGTGAGCTTATTTTGTACACTACCTTGGGCTCATAGAAACCTCCAGCTAGAGGTTATGAGGAGTGTCTACATGGAAGAAGATGATGGGCCTGTGGGAGTGTTTTGATTTTAATTGTGGTAATTTTTGTGGCGGTTGGAAGGGATGACTGGATCCACCTGGGCTTGAACTCTGGTGTGATTCCCCTTAGAGACTGCATTCTGGAATTGACCTCAGAGAAGTATTGCCATGAATTGTGTTGGGATTTTAGGAGGACACACATAAGACTCACTCTTGGAAACTGAGATCTATGCCCAGGGAGGCTTTCCACAGAGGCCTTGGAATCTCAGCCAGGATATCACATGATTTTATTATGAAAGACATGGCAGCCATAGATGAGAGTCAAAACACACATGGACCTTACATTGTAGACGTCAATTGGCCTGGCTTTATGTGACCATTTGGTAATTCTTTGAGAAGCCTTGACTGTGAGAGTTCTCTAGAGCTTTCATTGAAATGAACTTTCACAACACTTAATGGTTCCTGAATGAATTGAGACGCACAGTGCCTCTAACTTCATTTTTGAAAAATTGCTAAATAAATACCATGAAATTTTTGAAATTCCCATGACCAGGTGGAACTGGAGAAAATTTGATGTCCTGTTGCTTATCATGTGTATACCAGACAGTGCCTTGTTTGACTGGGTTTCATGAAAATGATGTAGAACACGAGATGCCAGTAATTTGAAGCCTTCTGAGTAGTGCGCCTAGAACAGTGGTGGGAAGGAGTGTGATAAAACATCATGGAGGGGCTATGTGGATCTGCCATTGGCTTCCAAATGGCTTGTGACTGATATAGTGCAGACATGAGACCCTTATATGTAAAGGCATCCTGTTATATCGAGAGTTTTAAGGGCAATGTTCAGAATAAGGTTGCTATGGTTATTGGGGCAAGCTCTGTGCGATAGAAGCCTGGTTGGTGCATTCTCCTGCAGACCCTGACCCACCACAAGTGACAGAACTCCCTCCAGCACTGTATCCCAGATGAACTTCTTATATTTTGTGAAGCAAATACCAAATTCCCAGTGCAGCAGCAAAAAACACCATGAAAAGTGGAGGATGACCAAATGTCTTCACAGTCCCCACTGGGAGACACTTAGCCTCCAGTGGCCACAGTTTACCTACAAAGAGAGAATTGAGCACTGCTGCCTCATGTTCATTGGAATATAAGAAACCATCTCTTCCCGGTAACATAGATGCAGACCCAGCTTTGATGGTCTCACTACAAAGGAAGCTAAAGCTCATGACAGCAACATATATTTCAGGATCCCAACCTCAGAGGCCATTTCCCAAGAATTCTTAGGCCAGCAGAGCTCCTTGTTTGTGGAGTGTTTACCCTTTCCTTTACTTTTGGAAACTCCTCTACCACCTCCAAGGTTGTGAACTCCCGAGCATATTCCATTCCATATATGTATTCCTAGATTTTTACACTTTTCTACTCTAATTGTGTCTTACTTGGGGCAAAGGTATTGTCAAGGCATTGCTCTGGATGTGAGTGGGAAGATTTCTGTGTAGCACATATTTACATACACATTGGATTCATTTTCCAATTTTCCATTTGAAATACTTAACCCCAGACACTAACCCGTACCCTACTAGTCTCTGACTAATAATCCTAAAATGATGGTGAAAAATAACCCAAAAAGAATAGAAATACAAGCAGTTCAGAGGAGGCATGGTGTATAGTTGGAATTGCCTTTTGCATTATATAATGTAGGAGTTTTAAATCTAGTCAATTTTTTTGTTGAAATACTTCTACATGTGTTTTTAAAATTAACAAATATGTGAATCCCTGTCTCCCTTTCTCTGTAGCCTATTCAGCACATGTATTTTTATATGCACATATAGAATCCTACCTGATATCACTTGTACACACATGTGAGGTGGCTGAATTGGCAGATGCAAATTGTGAGAAGAGATCACTCCTCCTAAACGCTGTTGGAACTGAAAATTCAACCTACGGGTGAGCTTCCTAGTTGAATTACATTATACATAAATCCATGTTCAGTAAAATGAATATTTCTCGATCTTTGGATTATATATATTTCATGATGAATTTCGATTGCCATATATATTGCTACTTTTTTTTTCTTTTATTGGTTGCTCAAAACATTACAAAGCTCTTGACATATCATATTTCATACATTAAATTCAAGTGGGTTTTGAACTCCAATTTTTACTCCAAATACAGAATGCAGAATCACATCAGTTACACATCCATATTTTTACATAATGTCTTATTAGTTACTGTTGTATTCTGCTACCTTTCCTATGCTCTACTATCCCCCCTCCCCTCTCTTCCCATCTTCTCTCTCTACCCTACCTACTGTCATTCATTTCTCTTATTGTTTATTTTCCCATTACACTCACAACCTCTTATATGTAATTTTTTTGTAACAATAAGGGTCTCCCTCCATTACCATGCAATTTCTCTTTTCTCTCCCTTTCCTTGCCACCTCATGTCTCTGCTTAATGTTAATCTTTTCTTCATGCTCTTCCTCTCTGCTCTGTTCTTAGTTGCTCTCATTATATCAAATAAGTCATTTGGTATTTGTTTTTTTGGGATTGGCTAGCTTCACTAAGCATTATCTGCTCTAGTGCCATGCATTTCCCTGCAAATTCCATGATTTTGTCATTTTTTAGTGCTGCGTAATCCTCCATAGTATATAAAAAAAAAACATTTTTTTTTTTATCCATTCATCTATTGAAGGGAATCTGGGTTGGCTCCACAGTGTAGCAATTGTGAATTGTGCTGCTATGAACATCGATGTGGCAGTATCCCTGTAGTACGCTCTTTTAAGGTCTTCAGGGAATAGTGCGAGAAGGGCAATAGCTGGGTCAAATGGTGCTTCCATTCCCGGCTTTCCCAGGAATCTCCATAATGCTTTCCAAATTGGCTGCACCAGTTTCAGTCCCATCAGCAATGTACAAGAGTACCCTTTTCCCCACATCGTCGCCAGCACTTGTTGTTGTTTGACTTCATAATGGCTACCAATCTCACTGGATTGAGATGGTATTTTAGGGTGGTTTTGATTTGCATTTCTCTGACTGCAAGAAATGGAGAGCATTTTTTCATGTACTTATTGATTGATTCTATGTCCTCCTCAGAGAAGTGTCTGTTCAGGTCCTTGGCCCATTGGGTTATTTGTTATCTTATTGTCTAATTATTTGAGTTCTTTGTATACTTTGCATACTCTGGATATTAGGGCTCCATCTGAAGGGTGAGGAGTAAAAATTTGTTCCCATGATCTAGGCTCCATATTTACCTCTCTTATTGTTTCTCTTTCTGAGAAAAAAAATTTTCAGTTTAAGTAACTCCCATTTGTTGATTCTTGTTATTAACTCTTGTGCTATGGGTGTCCTATTAAGGAATTTGGAGCCTGACCATACAATATGTAGATAGGAACCAACTTTTTCTTCTATCAAATGCAGAGTCTCTGATTTGAATCTAGCTCCTTGAGGACATTCCTGTCTTGTTCCAGATTTTAGAGGGAATGCCTTCATTTTTTCTCCATTCAGAATGATGCTAGCCTGAGGCTTAACATAGATAGCTTTTACAATGTCGAGGTATGTTCCTGTTATCCCTAGTTTTTCTAATGTTTTGAACATAAAGGAATGCTCTACTTTGTCTAATGGTTTTTCTGCATCTATCAAGATGATCTTATGGTTCTTATTTTTAAGTCTAGTGATGTTGTGAATAACATTTATTGATTTCCATATATTGAACCCTCCTTGCATCCCAGGGATGAATCCTAGTTGATCATGGTGCACAATTTTTTTGATGTGCCTTTGTATCCAAACCACCAGAATTTTAATGAAAATTTTTGCATCTAGGTTCATCAGAGATATTGGTCTGTAGTTTTCTTTCATTGAGGTGTCTTTGTCTGGTTTCAGAATCAGGGTGATGTTGGCCTCATAGAATGAACTTGGCAGAGCTCCCTGTTTTTCTATTTCCTGAATAACTTGAAAAGTATTGGTATTAAATCTTCTTTAAAGGTTTTGTAAAACTCCGCTGTATACCCATCCGGTCCTGGGCTTTTCTTGGTTGGTAGTTGTTTGATTGCTTCTTCTATTTCATCAATTGATATTGGTCTGTTTAAATTGTGTGTATCCTCCTGACTCCGTCTAGGCAAATCATATGACTTAACAAATGTATCGATGTCTTCACTACTTTCTATTTTATTGGAATATAGGTTTTCAAAATAATTTCTAATTGTCTTTCGTATTTATGTAGCTTCTGTTGTGATATTGCCTTTTTCATCCCGTATGTTAGTAATTTGAGTTCTCTCTCTTCTTCTCCTCGTTAGCATGGCTAAGGGTCTGTCCATCTTATTTATTTTTTCGAAGAACCAACTTTTAGTTTTATTAATTTTTTAATAGTTTCTTTTGTTTCAATTTCGTGATTTACGCTCTGATTTTAATTATTTCTTGCCTTCTGCTACATTTGCTGTTGTTTTGCTCTTCCTTTTCTAGGGCTTTGAGATGAAGTGAGAGCTCATTTATTTGTTGTTTTTGTTTTTTTTTTTCTTTTTTTGAGGAATGACCTCCAAGCGATGAATTTGCCTCTTGAATCTTGTTTCATTGTGTCCCATTGAATCTGATATGTTGTGTCTGTATTTTCATTTATCTCTAAGAATTTTTTGATTTCCTCTTTTATGTCTTCTGTAACCCCTTGATCATTCAGTAATATATTGTTCATTTTCCATGTGATGTAGGATTTTTCCTTCCTTCTTTTACCATTGGTTTCCAGTTTCATTCCATTGTGATCAGAAAAAAATTCATGGTATTATCTCCACCCCTTTATATTTACTGAGTGTTGCCCTACGGCATAATATATGGTCTATTTTGAGAAGGATCCATGTGCTGGTGAGAAAAAAGTATATCCACTTGATGATGGTTGATATATTCTATATATGTCAGTTAAGTCTAGGGTATTGATTGTGATATTGAATTCTATATTTTTTTTATTCAACTTTTGTTTGGAGGATCTGTCCAATGGTGAGAGAGGTGAGTTGAAGTCTCCCATAATTATTGTGTTGTGGTCTATTTGATTCTTGAAATTGAGGAGAATTTGTTTTATAAATGTCGCAGCACCATTATTTTCTGCGTAAATATTGATAATTGTTATGTCTTGTTGGTGAATGGTTTCTTTTAACAGTATATAATGTCCTTCCTTATCCCTTTTGATTAAATTAGTCTTGAAGTCGATTTTATTCCGTATGAGGATGGCCACCCCTCCTTGCTTACAAGGACCGTGTGCATGGTATAAATTTTCCCAACCTTTCACCTTCAGCCTGTGTATGTCTTTTCCATTCAGATGTGTCTCCTGGAAGCAACATATTGTTGGATTTGTTTTTTTTAATCCACGTTACAAGCCTATGTCACTTTATTGGAGAGTTTAAGCCATTAACGATTAGAGTTACTATTGATATATGGTTTGTATTGCCACCCGTCTTTGATTATTTATCTTTTTTTTAAAATTTAGTTTGTTTATCCATGATTAGCTTTCCCCCCTCCCTCTGTCATTACTGAGGAAATTCCCACTGATGGTTTTCGTTGTTGATTTTCATTTTTTCCTCGTGTAGTGTTTTCCTTAAGATGCTTTGCAATGCTGGTTTTCTGGCTGCAAATTCTTTTAGCTTTTGTTTATCACAAAATATTTTTATTTAGTTGTCTTACCTGAAACTTAATTTTTCTGAATACAGATTTCTTGGTTGTCATCCATTGTTTTTAAGTGTTTGAAATACGTTGTTCCAGGATCTTCTCACTTTCAGCGTCTGTGATGAAAAATCTGTTGTTAACATTTTTGGTTTACCCCTGATTGTAATCTGCCTCCTTTCTCTTGTAGCTTTTAATATTTTCTCTTTGTTTTGTATATTGGATATCTTCATAACAATGTTTCTTGGCATTGGTCTACTGTGATTTTTTTGTGCTCGGTGTCTTGTAAGCATCTACAATTTTTTTTATCCGTTTCCATTTTTATTTCTGGAAAGTTTTCTGTAATTATTTCATTCAGCAGGTTACTCATTCCCTTGGTTTGAATCTCTGTACCTTACTCTATCCAGATGACTCATAAGTTTTTTTTTTATGATATCCCATATCTCTTGGATGTTTTTCTCATGACTTTTTACCAGCATTTCTTTGTTGGCTAGACTTTTTTCAAGATGATATATTTTGTCTTCATTATCTGACATTCTGTCTTCTACTCGCTCCACTCTGTTAGTGATACTCTCAATTGAGTTTTTAATTTGGTTTATCATTTCCTTCATTTCTAGAATTATTGTTTGATTTTTTATAATCTCTATCTCCTAATAAAGATGCTTAATTTCTTTTTATATCTGTTTATGTAATTCATTTTCAATGTGTTCTTTCACTGTTTGGTTTTGATGTCTCGTATCCTCTTTAAGGTTCCATTCCATCTGTCTAAGGTATTCCTTGAGTTCTTTATATGACCATTTTTCTGATGATTCCTTCTGAATATTTAGGCTGTCCATTGTTATTTGTACTCCTTTTCTTCCTTGTTTTTTTTATGCTGCTCATGTTACTTCTTGTTTTGTTTGACTGCTGAGTTACTGCTTACTCTTATAAATTTATTTGATGCTTCGGAGGAAAGATATTAGAAGGGAAGGGAAGAAGTCACTAAAGAGAATGAGAGTAGGCAGGTAGAATTCAAGGAAGGGGGAATAAGAAAATTGAAAAGAAATGAAAAGACAAAAGAAAAATAGAAAATAAATAAAGAAAAAAAATTTAAATAATAATTATAATTAAAAGATGAAAATTAAAATTTAAAATAATATTAATAATAATAATGATAAAATAAAAAAAAACATTTAAAAAAGTTAAAGAACAACAACAACAAAAATGAAAATGAAAGAAATAGAAAAAATATAAATTAAAAAAATAATAATAATAAATGCAGTCATAGAGTTCAATTAACTTCTCTTTCAGTAGGTGGAGCTGTGTGCACTGGGCCAAGCTTCTCCTCTGAATAAGTGGGAACCAATCACTGTGCAGCAGCTCTTCCTCCCAGACTTGGCGGATCTCCAATCCTGAGTGCCTAGGGCCTTCTCTTGTGCTTCCTCAAGCCATGCCTTGCTCACCTGTGACGCTCACCACAATAGTGGTTACAAGCCAGAACTCTACTCCTGGCAGCCCTGTTTTCATGAATGCCTGGGCACACTCTCCCTGTTTGCCTCCCTCAGACCCTAGTTTTGTAGAGCTTGGGGCTGAGGACCCCCAGCGAATTTTCTTGCCCTCTGGGAGCCATGCCCCCGGTACGTGGTGTAAGAGACCTCAATTGTCAGCACTTGTGGGATCAGGAGCCGGGAATTCCACGCGCTAGTCCCGAGCCAATCCTGATTCCCTAGGTCTGGCTATCGTGCTCACGGGAGAGCTGGGAGAGGCCCTTAAGGCTGAGCTGGGAGGGGCCCTTAAGGTTTCCCCGCTGTGTTAAGAGAGATGGCTAGGGGATTACACACCTGTCACGCTGGTTTTAATGAAGTTATCTCCTCTGCCCGTGAAGTCATTTCTATGCTATGGTGGTATCCCATGCAAATGGTGACCGTTTGTTCCCTTTGCAAGGTAACCAACGCAACGGGTGGGTCCTGACTGTCTCTCCCAAGCGCCGTTTCAATCCTGTGGCCACTGCTTTTGAAGGCTTGGTTGGCTTTTACCTCTGAAAGTTCAGAAGGGCCGAACAGTTATTTCAGTGGGATCTTAGTGCTGAGTCATGAGAACCAGGCAAACCGGAGGTTGAATGCAGCCCATCCAGGCTCGGTCTGTGTTCTGAGGGGCCCAGAATGTTCGCCCCAGATCCACATCAGGTCAACATTGCCTACTGATTCTGAGCAAACAGCATTTAGACAGTTTCCGACTCCCTATGCCCGCTCAGCTGAAGAGGTCAGAGACTTGATTTTTCCATGCCTGCCTTCATGATGGATCTCCTGTATTGCTAATTTTTATATCTGTGCATGGGAGTGTGTATGTATGAGAGTGTATATATATATATATATATACACTCTCCAGATTTTTTAAAATATGAAATATATGTGTCTTATTATACACTCCCTAAATTCATTCATATTCATATATGTGTATTTATAATCAACTTTCCACAAGATTATTCTCAGAAATAATCATCCACCTGAAATACATATTTGTTTTCTAGTACTGAAAAGTAAATTCAGTGAAAGGTGCAAACAACACCTAATATTTCTACAGTTACTGAGCTAGTTTAACATCAATGCAAGTATATTCTTAGGGGACATGATGTGTATTTTGACTTTCATTTTTATTCAACACTGGTACATTACTACTCCTTCAGTTAATGCACATCATAGGATATATATTTCGTTCACAAGTTAGAAAATTTATAGGCATTTGTTTCACGATCAATCACTTCCTGATTCAGAACACATGATTCTTCTATGTTTCTTGACTGATCTTTTCATGAGACTTCTTTCCAAACACATTATTTTCGTTTAACATCATCACTTATAAAGCAAAACTCAAACACCCTTCATGATAAACCATAATCCTAATATTACCATTAGATATATAACTGGTTGGAATGAATGATTATATATCAATATAAGATTTCTTATATATTTTCAGATTTCAATTCAATACATTATTTAAAGTGGAACCAGTTACATTATTTATTCATATTATCGTCTATTCATGCATTATCTCTATATTCATAGACACAGGGTACACCTCTTTCTACCCCTAATACTAATGTATATGTCTTCAAAATATTGCTCCCAGACATAGTGAAAGAAATACTCATGTTACCTGATCTACATATACATTTTACCACAGTAATATTCTGAACAAAAAAATGTAAAGGTCACACTTATGATTGTACCAAAGCCTAAAAGGAAAGTGAACATGGATAACTAATAACATCCGTGTCCAGGTTGCCTAATGCTCTCAAATGTAAATCCCATTGGTGACAACATATTTGTTTTTACC
Source organism: Callospermophilus lateralis (assembly GCF_048772815.1). Lineage (NCBI taxonomy): Eukaryota > Metazoa > Chordata > Mammalia > Rodentia > Sciuridae > Callospermophilus > Callospermophilus lateralis. The sequence continues at coordinate 97,686 of NW_027512540.1, read as the reverse complement.
TATGATTATATATTCAAACTCAACCCTGTTGAAAATGTCTAATCCTATCACTCATTTATACTTTGCCTGATTTCGTTATGTCGCTATTGATACTTGCTTTTCTACATAATTTCCCCAGTTCATTATTGTGAATGACTCTTCACATGTACTGACATTTACATTCACTCTCTAAACGAAACCCTATTGCTAAATAAGCTTTTTATTCCAAATCATATTCTCACTCTTCTTCCTAAACCTACCGACTATCTTTCTAATCCTACCGACTATCACTTTTTGACTGGATGTTCTCTTCTACATTCAATCATCCAAGGTACACGGTCCTATGCCATTGTATATTGATTTAACTGAGACAATTTAACAGAAAGTAATTCAACACTATGTATCCCAATCAAGGGCCCAATGCCCTTCTGGGCTTCAAATCTTTCTTAGATTTCCGTTTTCATACATATATTTCACTTATATATTCTTATAAATATCGCAGGTACCCAATCCCTTTATTCATCCTGCAGAATGATTCCTAACGCAAATCGAACATATAATTAACCCTAACCATACACTAACTTTACCGAAGAGCAGGGACAGAGTTGGTATTAAAATACAGGAATGTAGGGTATCTTCACCTGCTGAGAACCTCAAATGTTCATTTAGAAATGATCCCTGGTGAAGATGAAGACAGCTATGAAAGACCTCAGAAAGCAAAAGTCATCTTCCATGGCAATCATCCTGGTCGGGTTGAAGGGTTGTGTCTGAATCATTCTCTCTCTTCTTAATGTATACAAGATGGACCAAACCAGTTCTGTGTGGAGAGCTGTTCCGGGGTGCTTATGATTGATATGACATTCTAACTTGTGAAAGTGTTACAGGAAAACTGGGGCAGCCTCCACCTCATGGGACTTTTGGAAGCAACTGTTAGGGCAAAGTGGTTGTCAAGGCAGTGACATAATGCAGATCCTGAAGAAAGTGACCTCACCTCACTTCCTTGGTGATAAAACTCTCTGAACTTGGGATCCAGGAAGCCAGGCACTCAGAGACAGTCCCTGTCCCAGTCCCAGTGGTCTCACATGTTTGGATTTACCAAGGACAGAGTCAGTCTTTCTTGGAACCTACAGATGTGAGGATGACGAAATGCCAGGAAACCTTTGAAGAGGGGCTTTCCTGAGAAAGCAGGTAGTGTCTCACCACTGGCTCTTGACAACTTCACAGAGTTGGCCATGCAGACCAGAACTGAGACAGGAGAGGTCATTTTGGGGAAACATAGTATGGCCCACCAGTCAGAGGACACTCCGGAGAGTCACAGACCTACTTGGGGGAAGGAGGTGCCTTTTTGGGTGTGGGTGTGATTTTGTGGTTTTGGCTCATGTTCTCAGAATAGGTAGGAAAGGCGGTTTGTTTGGTTTAGAGTGGACTATTTTTAGTAAGTCCTTTGACAATGCGAGTGTCTGTGTATCCCACTGTGTTCATGATTGTAGACATTAGAAGAGAGAATGGATCAATGGATGTTTCCTGTCTACTAGAAAGCTTGCCAGCATTCATTGTGCCCAATATATGAGTGGACTCAGGCTTGCCTTATAGATGGGCAACACCTACTAGCTTCATAATTTCCTGTTTTCTCCTTCAATTCTAGCAACACTCCAGAATAGTATCATGGTTTTGTGTCCAAGATATGTACCACCTCCAATATCTGTGACATGGCCATGTACTAGATAGTTGAAGGGAATGGCTAGCATCTCAGAAATCTCAGATATCAGTTGACCAGGAAAGTCTCAGTGGAGAAACCCTGCTTTGGTCCTTTTGCTTACCTATTGTTCTGTTGCCCTGAATGTCAGGAAGATCTTTGCCTCAAGCCACCACTTTGTGAAGCCTGAAGAAAACAGTTTTCAAATGCAAATAAATGGGCATCACCTGTGGATCCATGCTTAATTGCTTTGAAAAGGGATATGTCTGAATCAGTCTCTTGGCCCTGTGTGAGGCTGTGGCTTAGATTCTCAGCACCTGATGGATCTAAAGATAGATCCCATGCATGCATCCAAAACCAAAATGGCAAAAAGATCAGATATTGTTGATTAACTCTCTTGCCTTCCTCTGGTAGGTTCCTGAAATCCATCAAGTGAGAACAGGGATCCTTTGGGTCAAATAAGTTCTTCAAAACCCAGCAGAGGCTAGCCCATAGATGCTTGTTTTTTCTCATGACTCCAATTCACTTAAAGAATCTAAACCTCAAAGTCAGTAGTCCTCAAGTTGGAGAAGCCAAACAGTATTAAAGGAAGGCCTATTTGATCACTCCTGGTTTACAGGAAGGGTGTCCACGCCACCCTGACTTTAGGCAAATGAGGGGCAGGAAGCTTATTTTGGACACTGACGTGGGCTGCTCCCCTCATGGAAACCTCCAGCCACAGGTTATGATGAGTGTCTATATGGAAGAAGATTTGGGCCATGTGGGAGTGTTTTGGTTTTAATTGTGGACATTTGAATGGTGGTTGGAAGAGATGACTGGGTCCACCTGGGCTTGCACTCTGGTGTGATTCCCCTTAGAGACTGAGTTCTGGTACTGATCTCAGAGATGTATTGCCATGAATTGTGTTGGGATTTTAGATGGCCATGCATGAGAGTTGCCCTTGGAAAGTGACATCTAGGCCCAAGTTGACTTTCCAAAGATCACAGGAAATCTCATCCAGGATATCACATGATTTTATTCTTAAAGACTTGGCAGCCATTTTTGAGAGTCAAAACACACATGGACCTCACATTGTAGACCTAAATGGGCCTGGCTTAATCTGACATTTTGGCCACTCTTTGGGAAGCCTTGCCTGTGAGAATTCTCCAGAGTTTTCATTGAAATGAGCTTAGTCACCATTTAATGGTTCCTGAATAAATTGAAACCCACAGTGCCTCCAACTTCTTTCTTGAAAATTGGCTAGATAAATATCATAAAAATTTTTGAAATTCCCATGACCGGGTGGCAGGAGAACATTTGGATGTCCTGTTGCTGATCATGAGTATGTAAGACAGTGCCCTGATTGACTTGGTTTATGAAAATGGTGTAGAACAGAGATGCCAGTAAGTTGGATCCTGCTGAGTAGTTGTCCTAGAGCAGTGGTTGGCAGGTGTGTGATAAAACATCTGTGTTGGGCCATGTGGATCTGCCATTGGCTTGCAAATTGATTGTGACTGACATTTTGCAGCCAGTAGACTCTTATATGTAAAAGCATATTGTTATATGGAGAGGTTTCAGGGCAATGTTCAAAATCAGGTTGCTATGGTCAATGGGGCAAGCAATGTGTGATAGAAGCCTGGTTGGTGCATTCTCCTGTAGAACCCGACCCACCACAATTGACAGAACTCACTTCAGCACTGTGTCCCTGTTGAACTCTTTGTAATTCATGAAGCAAATTCCAAACTCCCAGTGCAGCAGCTAGAAACACCATGAATAGTGGAGGATGACCAAATGGATTTACAGTGCACACGGGGAGACACTTAGACCCCAGTGGCCAGAAGTTACATACAAATAGAAAATTCAGCACTGCTGCCTCATGTTCATTGGAAAATAAGAAACAATGTCATCCATGTCACATAGATGAAGACCCAGCTTTGATGGTGTCACTCCAAATGAAGCTAATGCTCCTGACAACAGCATATATTTCATTGCCAAACCTTAGAGGCAGTTTCTCCAGATGTCAGGCTGGCAGAACTTCATGTTTGTGGAGTGTTTACCCTGTCCCTTACTTTTGGAACCTCTTCTACCACCTCCAAATTTGTGAACTCCTGAGCATTTTCCATTCCACATATGTATTCACAGATTTTCTAACTCCTCTCCTCTAATTGTGTCTTATGTGGGGCGAAGATAATGTCAAGGCATTGTTCTGAATGAGAGTGGGAAGTTTTTTGTGTAGCACATATTTGCATACACATTGGATACATTTTCAAATTTTCCATTCGAAATACTGAATCCCTGACACTAACACATACCCTAATAGACTTTGACTTTTAATGCTAATATTATGGAGAAAAATAACCCAAACAGAATAGAAATACAAGAGGTTCACAGGAGGCATGGTGTATAGTTGGACTTGCCTTTCGTATGATAAATGGTAGGTGTTATAAATCTAGCAAATTTTAATTGAAATAGTTCTCCATGTGTTTTAAAAGTTAACAAATATGTGAATAACTGTCTCCCTTTCTCTTTAGCCTATTCATCACATGTATTTTTATATGCACATATCGAATTCTACCTGGTATCACTCGTACATTTTGTGAGGTGGCTGGCTTGACAGATACAAATTGTGAGAAGAGATCACTCCTACTTAATGCTGTTGGAACTGAAAATTCAACATACGGGTGAGCTTCTTAGTTGAACGACATAAATCCATGTTCATTAAAATGAATATTTTTGGATCTGTGGATGATATATATTTCATGGTGAATTTCGATTGGCATACATAATGCTACTTTTTAATGTCTCTGTGTGTATGTATATATATATATATATATATATATATATATATATATATATATATATATATATATAATATTTTTTTTTTTTTTCACTCTGCAGATTTTTCAAAATATGAAGTATATTTTTCTTATTATACACTCCCTAAATTCATTCATATTCATGTATGTGGATTTATAATCAACTTTTCAAAAGATTATTCTCAGAAATATTCATCCACTTGAAATACTTATTTGTTTCCTAGTACTGAAAACTAACTTCAGGGGATCATATGATGGCTGCGAAGGGAGTGCATCACCCCCATGTACTGCGTCACTGTGAGGGAGAATGACGAGTTAGAATGGCTAAAACCTATCTTGTTAGGAATTTCCAGCAAAATTGTGGTTCTCCAAAACCAAGTGTACATATTTCCATCTCAGGAGGATCAGCTACGGGGGCTCAAACGCGAGTGATTTGTCCTCACAGAAGGTCATGCGACTTATTCAGGAAATCGCTCCGTGGCTAGAGTCTGTGGCGCGTGCTGGGAAACGACGAGATAGCAAGGCAAATATACAGCGGTGCAGGTACTGTGAGCTCCTGCCATGGTATGCAATCACTGTGCTCAGTGCTGAATTCTGGGTTTGAGACGGGAAAGCATGCAGTCCAACTCGTTTCTCCACACCCGTCAGACCACAGAGGAACCCAGTGGCCACCATCATGGAGAGGTGACTTCATCATCCCTGTTTTCGACTGATCGCAGCTTATTCAGCTATAGAACAGGTAATTTCAGGATGCCATTCACCTTTGTGTTGCAGACAAATTACTCAGGCTCAGTGCTAAAGAACCCGCAGAAACTGCGTCTTGGAGCCTGCTTCTATTAGAACATACAGCGAGCCCAGAGCGGCCGAATTCCGCCTCCAGGAACTGATCTGGCCCAGGGCTAAAGAACCGGCGGAAACTGCTTCTCGGTCCGGGTCTTGCTGAATATCAGTAAATATCAACCGAGCCTTAATAGGCAGTGGCAACAGGATTGAGACGGGGCTTGTGAATGCCGGTCAGGACTCACCGATTGCTTTAGTCACCCAGCAAAGGGAATGAAATGCTGCCTTTTGCATGGGATACCAACATGGCAGAGATCTGATGTCATCAGAAAGCAGCAGAGGAGATAACCTCATTGATACCAGCGGTGACAGAAACAGTTGGTCTCCTGGTAAAGAAAGTGAGTCACAAACACCCGGGTCTCTCTCACTTTGTCATCAAGCCAGAGGGGCAGAGCAGAGCCGCCGCCCACGCCCGGAACAGGCCCAGCGACACACCTGCATGGTATTCACGTCACCCCAATTGGAATAGAGGCAGAGCAGAGCCGCCGCCCTTGCCCAGAACAGGCCCAGCAACCCGCAGGCGTGGTAGTCACATCAACCGAATTGGAGTAGTTGCAGAGCAGAGCCTTCTCCCACACCTAGTACAATCCCAGTGGCCCACCGGCATGGTAGTCAGGTCACCCCAATATTAGTAGGGGAAGAGCAGAGCCTTCGCCCGCACCCAGAACAGGCCCAGCAACCTGCCGGCATGGTAGTCACGACCCCCCAATTGGAGTAGGGGCAGAGCAGAGCCATCACCCGCGCCCGCAAGGTAGGCACACCTGCACCTGACTGGCAGAAGAGGCCCATCGCCCTGCCGGCACGGCAGACACTTCACCCCATTTGGAATAGGAGCAGAGCAGATCCTTTGCCCGTGCCCGCAAGGCAGGCAGACCTGCGACAAACTGGCGGAACAGGCCCAGCAACACACCTGCATGGTAGTCACGTCACCCCAATTGGAATAGGGGCAGAGCAGAGCTGCCGCCAGCACCTACAAGGTAGGCAGACCTGCGACCGATCGGCAGAACACCCCAGGGGTCCACGGGTAATAGCTGCAGCAGATGGAATGTCAGATAAAGAACTCAGGATATACATGCTTCAGATGATCTGGAGTCTCAAGGAAGACATTAGACAGCAAAATCAGACAATGAAAGATCACTTCGACAATGAATTACATAAACAAATCCAAGAAGCAAAAGATCAGCTATACAGAGAGATAGAGGTTGTAAAAAATAACAAACAGAAATCCTAGAAATGCAGAAAGCAATAAACCAACTAAAAAACTCAATTGAGAAGACTCCCAGCAGAGTAGAACGCTTAGAAGATAGAACATCAGACAATGAAGACAAAGTATTCCAACTTGAAAAGAACATAGACAGCTCAGCAAGACTGTTAAGAAACCATGAACAGAATATCCAAGAAATACGGGATAACATAAAGAGACCAAACTTAAGAGTCATTGGAATACAGGAAGGTATAGAGGTTAAAACCAAAGCAATGAGGAATGTATTCAATGAAATAATACGAGAAAACTTCCCAGACTTGAAGAATCAGACTGACTCCCAAGTCCTAGAAGCCTACAGGACGCCAAATGTGCAAAATCATAAGAGATCCACACCTAGACACATTATAATGAAGATGCCCAACGTACACAATAAGGAGAGAATTTTAAATGCTACAAGAGAAAAAAAGCAGATTACATTTAGGGGTAAAACAATCAGGATAACAGCTGATCTTTCAACACAGACTCTGAAAGCTAGAAAATCCTTGAATAACATTTTTCAAACACTGAAAGAAAATGGATTCCAACCACGAATTGTGTATCCAGTGAAATTAAGCTTCAGGATGGAAGATAAAATTATAACCTTCCATGATAAAAAAAAAAGTTAAAATAATTTGTAGCTAGAAAACCATCTCTTCAAAACATCCTCGGAAAATATTACAGGAAGAAGAAAGGGAAATAACAATAAAAACCAACAGTGGGATGTAGTACAGTAAAAGTGGGAAATAATCAAAGAAGAAAACAATCCATGTTTAATAACATAAATAAACAAATAGGGCTAGAAGAACAACCATTATCTCAATAATAACTGTAAATGTTAATGCCTTAAACTCACCAATTAAGAGACAGAGGCTAGTAGAATGGATCACAAAACAAGACCCAATAATATGCTGCCTACAGGAGACGCATTTGATAGGAAAAGACATACATAGACTGAAGGGGAAAGGTTGGGAAAAATCATATCACTTATATGGATTTCAGAAACAAGTAGGAGTGTCCATACTCATATCAAATAAAATAGATTTCAAGCAAAAGTTAATCAAAAGGGATAAAGAGGGACACTATATACTGCTCAAGAGAACCATACAGCAACAAGACATAACCATTATAAATATATATATGCCCCAAAACAATGGTGCAGCTATGTCCATCAAACAAACTTTTCTCAAGATCAAGAGTCTAATAGACCACCATACAATAATCATGGGAGACTTCAACACACCTCTCTCACCACTGGACAGGTCTTCCAAACAAAAGTTGAAATAGAAAACTATAGAACTCAATAACACAATTAATAACCTAGACTTAATTGACATATATAGAATATACTCCACAACATCAAGCAGTTACATTTTTCCTCAGCAGCACATGGATCCTTCTCAAAAATAGATCATATATTATGTCACAGGGCAATTCTTAGACAATATAAAGCAGTAGAGATAATACCATGCATCTTATCTGATCATAATGGAATATAAACTAAAAATCAATGATAAAAGAAGGAAGGAAAAATCATGCATCACTTGTAGAATGAACAACAGGTTACTGAATGAACAATGGGTTATAGAAGACATAAAGGAGGAAATTAAAAAATTCTTAGAGATAAATGAAAACACAGGCACAACATATCAGAATCTATGGGACACATTGAAATCCGTTCTAAGAGGAAAATTCATTGCTTGGATTTCATTCCTTAAAAAAAGAAAAAAACAACAGCAAATAAATGATCTCATACTTCATCTCAGAATCCTAGAAAAAGAAGAGGAAAACAACAGCAAAATAAGTAGAAGGTAAGATTTAATTAAAATCAAAGCTGAAATTAATGAAATCGAAACAAAAGAAACAATTGAAAAAATTGAGGAAACTAAAAGTTGGTTCTTTGAAAAAATAAATAAAATCGACAGACCCTTAGCCATGCTAATGAAAGAAGAAGAGAGAAAACTCAAATTACTAGCATACGGGATGAAAAAGTCAATATCACATGTTAAGGTCTATAAACAAGTCAGCATGGCACCTGGTATTTTGCCAGAGAAATGTTAGGGTCTGTAAACAAGTCTGGATGGCGCCTGGCCAAATGCCATAGGGAGTGGTTTTTGAAGTAACAAAAGCAAGCCATTAAGTGTGGAGATTCCTTATTGGTTGACTGCTGTATCTATTTTATGCTAATTAGATAAGCTTTATAAAATGTATAAATATCGCTCGGATTCTACAATAAACGGCTTCCACTCCTGCTGTATCAATCTACACAAGTTATTTGTCACCCCCTGGCAATCACAGCAGATATTTCTGAAATACAGAAGATAATAAGAAATTAATTTGATTCGTTATACTCCAATATAATAGAAGATAGTGAAGGCATCGAAAAATTTCTTAAGTCATATGATCTGTCCAGATTGAGTCAGGAGGATATAGACAACCTAAACAGACCAATATCAATTGAGGAAATAGAAGAAACCATCCAAAGATTACCAACTAAGAAAAGACCAGGACAGTATGGGTATACAGCAGAGTTTTACAAACCCTTAAATATGAACTAATACCAATACTTATCAAGCTATTTCAGGAAATTGAAAAAGAGGGAGATCTTCCAAATTCATTCTACCAGGCCAATATCACCCTAATTTCTACACCAGACATAAACACTTCAAACAAAGAAAACTACAGACCAATATCCCTAAAGAACCTAAATGCAAAAATCCCTAATTAAATTCTGGCGAATCAGATACAAAAACATATTAAAAAAATTGTGCACCATCATCAAGTAGGATTCATCCGTGGAATGCAAGGCTTGTTCAATATACGAAAATCAATAAATGTTATTCACCACATCAATAGACTTAAAAATAAGAACCATGTGATCATCTCGATAGATGCACAAAAAGCATTCCACAAAGTACAGCATCCCTTTATCTTCAAAACTCTAGAAAAACTAGGAATAACAGGAACATACCTCAATATTGTAAAAGCAATCTATGCTAAGCCTCAAGCTAGCATCATTCTGAATCTAGAAAAATTGAAGGCATTCCCTCTAAAATCTGGAACAAGAATGGGATGCCCTCTCTCACCACTTCTGTTCAATACAGTTCTAGAAACACTGGCCAGAGCAATTAGACAGACGGAAGAAATTAAAGGCATAAAAATAGGAAAAGAAGAACTTAAATTATTACTATTGCAGAAGACAGGATTCTATACCTAGCAGACCCAAAAGGGTCTACAAAGAAACTAATAGAGCTAATAAATGAATTCAGCAAAGTGGCAGGATATAAAATCAACACACATAAATCAAAGGCATTCCTCTATATCAGCGACAAATCCTCTGAAATGGAAATGAGAACAACCACTCCATTCACAATATCCTAAAAAAAAAAAAAAAAGATGGGAATCAACCTAACAAAAGAGGTGAAAGTCTTATACAATGAAAACTACAGAACCCTAAAGAGAGAAATATAAGAAAATCTTAGAAGATGTAAAAATATATCCTGTTCATGGATAGGCAGAACTAACATCATCAAAATTACGATATTACCAAAATTTCTCTATAGGTTTAATGCAATGCCAATCAAAATCCCAAAGGCATTTCTTGTAGAAATAAAGAAACCAATCATGAAATACATATGGAAAAATAAAAGTCCCAGAATAGCAAAAACAATGCTAGGCAGGAAGTGTGAATCAGGCGGTAGAGCGATACCAGACTTCAAACTATACTACAGAGCAATAGTAACAACAATAGCATGGTACTGGTACCAATATAGGCCGGTGGACCAATGGTACAGAATAGAGGACACAGAAACCAATCCACAAAACTACAACTATCTTATATTTGATAAAGGGGCTAAAAGCATGCAATGGAGGAAGGATAGCATCTTCAACAAATGGTGTTTGGAAAACTGGAAATCCATATGTAACAAATTGAAACTGAATCCCTTTCTCTTGCCATGCACAAAAGTTAACTCAAAATGGATCAATGAGCTTGATATCAAATCAGAGACACAGTGTCTGATAGAAGAAAAATTTGCTTACGATGTGCATACTGTGGGGTCGGGCTCCAAATTCCTCAATAGGACACCCATAGCACAAGAGTTAATAACTAGAATCAACAAATGGGACATAAACTAAAAAGTTTTTTCGCAGCAAAAGAAGCAATAAGAGAGGTAAATAGGGAGCCTACATCCTGGGAAGAAATCTTTACTCCTCACACTTCAGATAGAGCCCTAATATCCAGAGTATACAAAAAACTCAAAAAATTAGACAATAAGATAACAAATAACCCAATCAACAAATGGGCTGAGGACCTCAACAGACACTTATCAGATGAGGACTTACAATCAATCAACAAGTACATGAACAAATGCTCACCATCTCCAGCAGTCAGAGAAATGCAAATCAAAACCACCCTAAGATACCATCTCACTCCAGTAAGATTGGCAGACATTATGAAGTCAAACAACTACAAGTTCTGGCAAGGATGTGGCGAAAGAGGTACACTTGTACATTGCTGGTGGGACTGCAAATTGGTGCAGCCAATTTGGAAAGCAGTATGGAGATTTCTTGGAAAGCTGGGAATGGAACCACCATTTGACCCAGCTTTTCCCCTACTCAGTCTATTCACTAAAGACCTAAAAAGAGCATGCTACAGGGACACTGCTACATCGATGTTCATAGCAGAACAATTCACAACAGGAACACTGTGAAACCAACTTAGATGCCCTTCAATGAAAGAATGGAGAAAATACTGTGGCATTTATACACAATGGAGTATTACTCTGCATTGAAAAATGAAAAAAATCATAGAATTTGGAGGGAAATGGATGGCATTAGAGCAGATTATGCTAAGTGAAGCTACCCAATCCTTAAAAACCAAATGCCAAATGTCATCTTTGATATACGGAGAGTAACTAAGAACAGAGGAGAGACAAAGAGCATGACAAGATGATTAACATTAAACCGGGATGAGAGGTGGAAAGGAAAGGGAGAGAGAAGGAAAATTGCATGGAATTGGAAGGAGACCCTCAGGGTTATATAAAATTACATACAAGAGAAAGTGAGGGGAAAGGGAAAAATAATACAAGGGGGACAAATTTATTACAGTAGAGGGGGTAGAGAGAGAAGAGGTGAGGGGCGGGGAGGGGAGGGGGGATACTAGAGGATAGGAAAGGCAACAGAATTCAATAGACACTAGTATGGCAATATGTGAATCAATAGATGTGTAAATGATGTGATTCTGTAATCTGTACATGGGGTAAAAATGGGAGTTCATAATGCACTTGAATCAAAGTGTGAAATATGATATAACAACTATGTAATGTTTTGAACAATTATAAATAAAAATGAAAAAAAAATAAAACTAACTACGGTGAATAATGCATGAAATCCTAATATTTCTACAGTAACTGAACCAGTTTAACATCAATGCAAGTAGATTCCTATGGGACATGATGTGTACTTTGACCTTCATTTTTATTCAACACTGGTACATTATTATTTCATCAGTTTATGCACATCACAGGATATATATTTCATCCACAATTTAGCAAAGTTATAGGCATTTGTTTCACTTTCAGTCAATTCCTGCTTTGAACACATGGATTCCTCCATATTTCTTGACTGGTCTTTTCATGAGACTTCCTTCCAAACACATTATTTTCGATTTCCATAAACACTTTTGAAACAAAACTCACACACACTTCATGATAAACAATAACCCTAAGATTACCATTATATGTGTAACTGGTTGGAGTGAAGGATTGTATGTCAATATATGATTTCCTATATATTTTAAGATATCAATTCAATCCATTATTTAAACTGAAAAAAGTTATATTATTTATTCACACTAAGGTCTATTCATGCATTATCTCTATATTCGTAGACACAGTGTACACCACTTTGTACCCACAATACTAATTTATGTGTCCTCAAATATTGCTCCCAGAAATGGTGGAAGAAATACACATATCATATGATCTACATATATATTTGATCACAATAATTTTCTGGGCACAAAATGCAAAGGTCACACTTATGATTGTACCAAATCCTAAATGGAAAGTGAACATGGCTTACTAAAAACATCCATATCCAGGTTGCCTAATGCTTTCAAATGTCATTCCTATTGGTGACTACATATTTGTTTCTTCCTAAGATTATGTACTCAATCTCATCCCTGTTGAAAATGTCTAATCCTATCACTCACTATATAATTGCCTCATTTCATAATGTCTCTATTGATATTTTCCTTCCTACATATTTTCCCCAGTTAATCATTGTGACTGACTCTTCACATGTGCTGACATTTACATTCACTCTATAACCGAAACCCTATTGCTACAGAAATTTTTGTCCAAATTTTATACTCACTCTTTTTTATAAACCTACTGACTATCTTCCTAATCCCACCGACTATCTCAATTTGAGTGGATGTTCTCATCTAAAATCAAACATCCAAGGTATAAGGTCCTATGCCATTGATTATCAATTTATCTGAGACATCTGTGTAGAACGTAATTAAAAGCTAAGTATCCCAATCAAGGGCCTAATGCCCTTCTGGGCTTCAAATCTTACCAACATTTCTGTTTTCATACTTATATTTCACCTCTATAATCTTATAAATATCGCAGGTTCCCAATACTATTAATCATCCTGCAGGATGATTCGTAATCCAAATCGAACATGTTAATAACCCTAACCATACACTCTTCCCTCAATCTAACTTTACAGAAGAGCAGCGAGAGAGTTCATCTTACAATACAGGAATGTAGGGGATCTGCCTCCTGCTGAGAACCTCAAAGGTCCATGCAGATTTGATCCCTGGAGAAGATTAGGCAGCTATGAAGGACCTGAGAGAGCAAAAGTCATCTTCCATCGCAAACAACCTTTCCAGAACGAAGGGTTTTGTCTGAATAAGCCTCTCTTCTTAATGTATAGAAGATGGACCATACCAGGCATGTGTGGAGAGCTGTTCCTGGGTGCCTATGGTTGATATACCATTTTAACATATGAAAGTGTCACAGGAAGTAAGGGCTGCCTCCATCTCATAGGACTATTGGAAGCTACAGTTAGGACAAAGTGGTTGCCAAGGCAGTGACCTCATTAAATTCCTGAAGGAAGTAATCTCACCTCACTTCCTTGGTGATGAAACTCTCTGAACTTGGGATCCGGGAAGCCAGGCACGCAGAGCCAGTCCCATTCCCAGTCCCAGTGGTCTCACTTGTTTGGATTTAACAAGGACAGAGTCAGTCTTTCTTGATACCTACTGATGTGAGGATGGACAAATGTCAGGAAAGCTCTGAAGAGAGGCCTTTCCTGAGAAAGTAGGTAGTTGCTCATAGCTGGCTAGTGACAACTTCACAGATTGGGCCAATGAGACCATATCTGACACAGGACAGGCGATTTCATCAGAACATAGTATGGCCCACCTGTCAGAGGACACTCCTGATAGTCACAGACCTACTTGGCGGAAGGAGCTGCCTTTGTGTGTGTGGGTGTGGGTTTGAGGTTTTGTCTCATGTTCTGAGAATAGGTAGGAAAGGCGGTTTGTTTGTTTTGGAGTGAACTGTTTCTGGTAAGTCGTTTGACAAGGCCAGTGTCACTTTGTCTGTGTATCCCACTGTGTCGGTGGTTTTAGACATTAGAAAAGAGAATGAATCATCGTATGTGTCCTGACTAGTAGAAAGCTTCCCAAGATTCATCTTGCCCAATTTATGAATGGACTGTGGCTTGACTTATGGGTGGGCAACTCCTACAATCTTGCTAAGGTCCTGTTTTCTTCCTGAATTCTGGCCAATTTCCAGAATAGTCTCATTGTTTTGTGTCCAAAATATGTACCACCTCCAAGCTCTGAGACTTGGCCATGTACTGGATTGCTGAAAGGAATGGGAGCATCTAAGAAAACTCAGATATGAGTGTGACCAGAAAATTCTAATGGAGAAACCCTGCTTTGGGCCTTTTGCTTACCAATTGTTCTGTTGCCCTGAATGTCAGAACGTCTTTGCCTCAGGCCACACCTTTGTAGAGTCAAAAGAAATAGTTTTCAAATAGAAATGAATGGGCATCACCTGTGGCTCTTTGCTTAATTGCTTTGGAAAGGGATGTGTCTGAATCAGCTTTTTGGCCCTGTGTGAGGCTGTGGCTTAGATTCTTAGCACCTGATGGATCTAAAGAAAGATCCCATGTGTGCATCCAAAAGCAAAATGGACAAAAAAGCATTCATTTTGGATGAAGTCTCTCGCATTCCTCTGTAAGGTTCCTAACCTTCATCAAGTGAGAATATTGATCATTTGGTTTAAATGTGTTCCTCAAAACTCTGCAGAGGATAGCCCATAAGTGCTTGATTTTTCTCATGACTCCAAATCACATAAAGACTCTAAACCCCACAGTCAGTAGGCCTCAAATTGGAGAAGCAGTGCCATCTTAATGGCCGGCCAATTTGATCACTCCTGGTTCACTGGAAGGATGTCCAGGCCACCCTGATTTTAGGCAAATGAGGGGCAAGGGTGGTTATTTTGGACACTGTCTTGGGCAGCACCCCTCATGGAAACCTCCAGCCAGAGGTTATGATGAGTGGGTATATAGAAAAGATGAGTGACATGTGGGAGTGTTTTGGATTTAATTGTGGATATTTGTGTGGCAGTTGGAAGACATAACTGGGTCTACCTGTGCTTGAACTTTGGTGTGATTCCCCTTAGAGACTGAGTTCAGAAACTGACCTCAGAAAAGTATTGCCATGTATTGTGTTGGGATTAAAGAGGCCATATATGAGAGTCACCATGGGAAACTGAGATCTAGCCCCAGAGTGGCTTTGCACAGAGCACTGGGAATCTCAGCCAAGGTATCACATGATTTCATTCGAAAGACTTTGCAGCCATATTTGAGAGTCAAAACACACATGGAACTCACATTGTAGACCTCAATGGGCCTGGCTTAATGTGACCTTTTGTTCACTCTTTGAGAAGCCTTGCCTGTGAGGGTTCTTCAGAGCTTTCATTGAAATAATCTTCCTCACCATTTAATGGTTCCTGAAAAAATTGAAACCCACAGTGCTTCCAACTTCATCCTTGTAAAATGTCTAGATAAATACCATGAAATTTTTGAAATTCCCATGACTAGGTTGCACTAGAGAACCTTTGGATGTCCTGCTGCTGATCATGGATGTACCTGACAGTGCCTTGCTTGACTGGGTTTTATGAAAATGGTGTACAACAGAGGTCCCAGTAAGTTTCAGGCTCCTAAGAAGTGGGCCTAGAGTTGTGGTGCGCAGGAGTGTGATAAAACTTCTGTGTTGGAGCAATTTGGATCTTCCATTGGCTTAAAAATGGCTTGTGGCTTACATGGTGCAGCCAGCAGACCCTTATAAGTAAAGGCATCTTGTTATATGGAGAGGATTCAGGGCAATGTTCAGAATCAGGTTGCTATGGACAAGGATGCAATGGGGCAAGCTTTGAGGGATAGAAGATTGGTTGGTGCATTTTCCTGCAGACCCTGACCCACCACATGTGACAGAACTCCCTCCAGCACTGTGTCCCAGTTGAACTCCTTCTATTTTATGAAGCAAATACCAAACTACCAGTGCAGCAGCAAAAACCCCACAAAAAGTGTAGGAGGGCCAAATGGCTTCACAGTTCAACGGGGAGACACTTAGACCCCAGAGGCCACAGTTTACCTAAAAAGAAAAATATCAGCACTGCTGCCTCATGTTCATTGAAACATCAGAAACAATGTCCTCCAGGTCTCATCGATGCAGACCCAGCTTTGATGGTCTCACTACAAAGGAAGCCAAATCTCCTGACAACAACATATATTTAAGTGCCCTATCTCAAGGCAGTTTCTCAAAAAGTTTTTAGGCCAGCAGAGCTCCATGTTTGTGTAGTGTTTACCCTGTCCCTTGCTTTTGGAAACTCCTCTAACACCTCCAAGGTTGTGAACTCCTGAGCATTTTCCATTCCAGATATGTGTTCAATGATTTTCTAACTCTTCTCCTCTAATTGTGTCTTACTTGGGGTGAAGGTAATGTCAAGGCATTGTTCTGGATGAGAGTGGGAGGATATTCGTGCAGCATATATATGCATACAAATTGGATTCATTTTCCAATTTTCATTTTGAAATATTGAATCCCTGACACTAACCCATACCTACTAGACTCAAACAACTCATCCTAATATGATAGAGAAAAATAACCCAAACCTATAGAGATACAAGCAGTTCATTGGAGGCATGTTGTATAGTTGGACTTGCCTTTTGCATTATATAAGGTAAAAGTTATAAATTTAGTCAATTTTTAATCGAAGAAGTTCTCCATAAGTTTTTAAACTTAAAAAATACGAGAATTCTTGTTTCCCTTTCTCTTTAGCCTATTCACACTTGTATATTTATATGCATAAATAGAATCCTACCAGGTATCACACGTACATTTTGAGGTGGCTGACTTGGCATATACAAACTGTGAGAAGAGTTCACACCTCCTAAACGCTGTTGGAACTGAAAATTCAACCTATAGGGGAGCTTCCTAGTAGAAGAACATTATACATAAATTCATGTTCAGTAAAATAAATATTTTTGCATCTGTGGGTGATATATATTTACTGATGAATTTCTATTGCCATTTATATTGCTTCTTTTAAATGTCTGTCAGTGTTTTGTGTGTTTGTGTGTGTGTGTGTGTGTGTGTAATATATCTGTACACTCTGCAGATTTTTCAAAATATGAAATATATGTGTCTAATGTAAACTCTCTAAATTCATTCATGTTCATGTATGTGGATTTATAATCAACTTTTCACAAGATTATAATCAGAAATATTCATCCAGCTGAAATACATATTTATTTCCTAGTACTGAAAACTAACTTCAGTGAATGGTGCATACAAATCCTAATTATTCTACAGTAACTGACCCAGTCTAAAATCAATGCAAGTAGATTCCTATGTGACATGATATGTAATTTGACGTTCATATGTACTCAACACTGGTACATTATTATTTCTTCAGTTTTTGCACATTTTAAGTTATACACTTCATCCACAAGTTCACAAATTTATAGGCATTTGTTTCAACTTTAATCACTTCTTGCTTCAGAACACATGTATTGGCAGGGTTTCTTGACTGGTCTTTTCATGAGACTTTTTTCCAAACACATTATTTTTGATTTCCATAATCACTTTTGAAGCAAAACTCACGCACTCTTCATGATAAACCAAACAATAATATTTCCTTTAGATATATAACTGGTTGGAATGAATGATTGTATATCAATATACGATTTCCTGTAATTTTTCAGATATCAATTCAATTCATTATATAAAGTTCAAAAAAGTTATATTATTTATTCACAGTATGCTCTATTCATGCTTTATCTCTATCTTAATAGACACAGGGTACACCTCTTTGTACCCCCAATTCTAATTTTAAATCTTCAATATATTGCTCCCAGAAATGGTGAAGGAAATACTCATGTCACCTCATTATCACAGTAATATTCTGGACAAAAAATGGAAAGGTCACACTTATGATTGTACCAAAGCCTAAATGGAAAGTGAACATGGATTACTAAAAACATCCATGTTCAGGTTGTCTAATGCTGTCAATTGTCAATCCTATTGGTGACTACATATTTGTTTTTTCCTAATTTATGTATTCAAACTCAACCCTGTTGAAAATGTCTAATTCTATCCCTCACTTTATACTTTGCCTGATTTTGTAATGTTTCCATTGATATCTGCTTTTCTACACATTTTCCCCAGTTCATCATAGTGACTGACTCTTCATATGTGCTGACATTTACATTCACTCTATAACCGAAAGTCTATTGCTAAAGAACTTTTGGTCCAAATCCTATACTCACTCTTCTTCCTAAACCTACCGACTATCTTCCTAATCCTACTTAATATCCCTTTTTGACTGGATGTTCTCTTCTAAATTCAATCATCCAATGTACAAGGTCCTATGCCATTGTATATCGAATTATCTGAGACATCTTTGCAGAACATAATTCAAAGCTAAGTATCCCAATCAAGGGCAAAACCCTTCTGGGCTTCAAATCATAACTAGGTTTCTCTTTTCATAATTATATTTCACCTCTATATTCTTGTAAATATTGCAGGTTCCCAATCCCATTATTAATCGCACAGAATCATTCGTAACCCAAATCAAACCTGTTTTTAACCCCAAGTATACACTGTTCCCTCAATCATTTTACAGAAGAGCAGGGACAGAGTGGTTCTTACAATACAGGAAAGTTGGAGACCTTCCTCCTGATGAGAACCTCAAATATCCATGCACAAATGATACCTGGAGAAGTTGTAGGCAGGTATGAAGCACCTAGGAGAGAAAAAGTCATCTTCCATGGCAAACAACCTGGTCAGGATGAAGGGATGTGTCTGAATCTGCCTCTCTATTCTTATTGTAGAGAAGGTGGACCAAACCAGGCCTGAGTGGAGAGCTGTTCCCAGGTGCCAATGGTTGATATACATTCTACCTAATAAAAGTGTCAAAGGAAGTAGGGGCAACCTCCATCTTATGTTACCCTTGGAAGCAACTGTTAGGACAAAGTGGTTGCCAAGGCAGTGACCTCATTCAGTTTCAAAGAATGTGACATCCCTCATTTCCTTGGTGATGGAAATCTCTGAACTTGGTATCCAAGAAGGCAGGCACCCAGAGGCAGTCCCTGTCCCAGTCCCAGTGGGCTCACTTGTTTGGATTTACCAAGGACAGAGTCAGTTTTCTTGGTACCTAATGATGTGAGGATGGCCAAATGCCAGGAGAGCTCTGAAGATGGACCTTTCCTGAGAAAACAGGTAGTGGCTAACCACTTTTTACTGACATCTTCACAGAGTTGGTCAAGGAAACAAGATCTGAGAGAAGACAGGCCATTTCGGGGGAACATGGTATGGCCCACCAGTCAGAGGACACTCCGGATAGTCACAGACCTACTTGGGGGAAGGAGGTGCCTTTGTGGGAGTGGGTGTGGGTTTGTTGTTTTGTCTCATGTTCTGAGAATAGGTAGGAAAGGCAGTTCATTTGTTTTGGAGTGAACTGTTTCTGGTAAGTCGTTTGACAAGGCCAGTGTCTCTATGTCTGTGTATCCCACTGTGTCGGGGTTTTTGATATTAGAAAAGAGAATGCATTAATGGATGTGTCCTGTCTAGTATAAAACTTCCCATAATTCATCCTGCCCAATATATGAATGGACTGCAGCTTGTCTTATCGATGTGCAACACCTGCTATCTTTCTAAGTTGTTGTTTTCTTCCTGAATTCTGGCCATTCTCCAGAATAGGCTCATGGATTTGTGTCCAAAATATGTACCACCTCCAAGCTCTGTGACATGGCCATTTACAGGATAGCTGAAGAGAATGGCGAGCATCTCAGAAAACTCAGATTTCAGTGTGACCAGGAAAGTCTCAGTGCAGAAACCCCGCTTTGGGCTTTTTGCTTACTTATTGTTGTGTTGCACTGAATGTCAGGAAGGTCTTTGCCTCAGGCCACCCCTTTGTGAAGCCTGAAGAAAACAGTTTTCAAATGGAAGTGAATAGGCCTCACCTGTGGCTCTTTGCTTAATTGCTTTGGAAAGGGATGTGTCTTTATCAGCTTCTTGGACCTGTGTGTGGCTGTGACTTAGGTTCTCAGCACCTGATGGATCTTAAGAATGATCCCATGTGAGCTTCCAAAACCAAAATAGCATAAAATATCATTCATTGTGGATGAAGTCTCTTGCCTTCCTCTGTTAGGTTCCTGCACTCCATCAAATGAGAATAGGAATTCTTTGGGTCAAATGAGTTCTTCAAAGCCCTGCAGAGGTGCTTGTGTTTTCGCATAACTCTAAATCACCTAAAGAATTGATACCTAAAATCAGTATGCCTCAAATTGGAGAAACACAGAAGTATTAAAGGCAGGCTTATTTGTTCACTCCTGGTTCACAGAAACGGTGTCCAGGCTACCCAGACTTTAGGCAAATGAGGGGCAAAGGAGCTGATTTTGGACACAGTCTTGGGCTGCGCCCCTCATGGAAACCTCCAGCCAGAGGTTAAGATGATTGACTATATGGAATAAGATGAGGGCCATGTGGGAGTGTTTTGGTTTTAATGTTGCTCATTTGTGTGGCATTGGAATAAATGATTGGGTCCACGTGGGCTTGAACTCTGGTGTGATTCCCCTTAGAGACTGGGTTTTGGAAGTGAACTCAGGGAAGCATTGCCATGAATTTTGTTGGGATTTTAAGAAGCCAAGCATGAAAGTCACTCTTGGAAACTGAGACCTAGACCCCAGGTGGATTTCCACAGAGGTCTGGGAATCTCAGCAAGGATATTACATTATTTTATTCTTAAAGAAATGGCAGCCATATTTGAGAGTCAAAACACACATGGACATCACATTGTAGACCTCAATGGGCCTGGCCTAATGTGACCTTTTGTCCACTCTTTGGGAAGCCTTGCCTGTGAGAGTTCTCCAGAGATTTCATTGAAATGAGCTTCCTCAACATTTAATGTTTGCTGAATGAATTGAAACCCACAGTGCCTCCAACTTCATGCTTGAAAAATGGCTAGATAAATACCATGAAATTTTTGAAATTCCTATGACCAGGTGGCACTGGAGAAACATTGGATGTCCTGTTGCTGATCATGAATATACCAGACAGTGCCTTGATTTACTGAGTTTCATGAAAATGGTGTAGAACAGAGATGCCAGTATGTTGGAGCCTGCTGAGTAGTGGGTCTAGAGCAGTGGTGGGGAGGTGTTTGATAAAACATCCGTGGTAGGGCCATGTGGATCTACCATTGGATTCCAAATGGCTTGTAACTGACATGGTGCAGCCAGCAGACCCTTATATGTAAAGGCATCTTGTTATATGGAGAGTTAGCAGAGGAAAATTAAGAATCAGGTTGATATGGACAAGGGGACAATGGG
Source organism: Callospermophilus lateralis (assembly GCF_048772815.1). Classification (NCBI taxonomy): domain Eukaryota; kingdom Metazoa; phylum Chordata; class Mammalia; order Rodentia; family Sciuridae; genus Callospermophilus; species Callospermophilus lateralis. The sequence continues at coordinate 76,220 of NW_027512540.1, read as the reverse complement.
GCAAGCTGTGAGAGATAGAAGCATAGTTGGTGCATTCTCTTGCAGACCCTGACCCACCACACATGACAGAACTCCCTCCAGCACTGTGTCCCAGTTTATCTCCTATTATTTCATGAAACAAATACCAAACTCACAGTGCAGCAGCAAAAACACCACAAAAAGAGGAGAAGGAACAAATAGCTTCACAGTCCACACGGGGAGACACTTAGTCCCCAGTGGCCTCAGTTTACCTACAAAAAGAGGATTCAGCACTGCTTTATCTTGTTTATTGGAAAATAAGAAACCATGTCCTCCAGGTCACATAGATGCAGACCCAGCTTTGATGGTCTCACTACAAAGGAAGCCAAATCTCCTGAATACAACATATATTTCAAGGGCGGAAGCTCAGAGGCAGTTTCTCAAAAAGTTTTTAGACCAGCAGAGCTCCATATTTGTGGAGTGTTGACTGTGTCCCCTAGTTTTGGAAACTCCTCTACCACCTCCAAGGTTGTGAACTCCTGAGCATTTTCCATTCCAGATATGTATTCACTGATTTTGTAACTCTTCTCCTCTAATTTTGTCTTACTTGGGGTGAAGGTAATGTCAAGGCATTGTTCTGGATGAGAGCGGGAGGATATTTGTGCAGCATATATTTACATACACACTGGATTCATTTTCCAATTTTCCATTCGAAGTACTGAATACCTGACACTAACCCATACCTAGTAGACTCAGACTATTCATCCTAATATAATGGGGGAAATTAACACAACACAATAGAAATACAAGCACTTCAGAGGAGACATGTTGTATTGTTGGACTCGACATTTGCATTATATAAGGTAGGGGTAATAAATCTAGTCAAATTTTAATTGAAATATTCTCCATGTGTTTTTAAACTTAACAAATATGTGAATTCTTGTTTCCCTCTTCTGTAGCCTCTTCACACGTTTATATTTATATGCATATATAGAATCCTACCAGGTATCACACGTACATTTTTGTGAGGTGGCAGTCGTGGCAGATACAAATTGTGAGAAGTGTTCACTCTTCCTAAATGCTATTGGAAATGAAAATTCAACCTATAAAAGAGCGTCCTAGTAGAACAACTTTATAAAGAAACTCATGTTCAGTAAAATAAATATTTTTGCCTCTGTGGATGATATATATTTACTGATGAATTCAGATTGGCATTTATATTGGTACTTTTTAATGTCTGTGAGTGTTGTGTGTGTGTATGTGTTTGTGTGTGTGTGTGTGTATATATATATATAGATATAGATATAGATATAGATATAGATAGATAGATAGATAGATATAGGTATAGATATAGATATAGATATACTCTCCAAATTTTTCAAAATATAAAATATATGTGTCTAATATCCACTCTCTATATCATTCATGTTCATTTATGTGGATTTGTAATCAACTTTTCACAAGATTATAATCAGAAATATTCATCCACCTGAAATACATATTTGTTCCTAGTACTGAAACTAACTTCAGTGAAAGGTGCATACAAATCCTAATTAACAAGAGTAACTGACCCAGTCTAACATCAATGAAAGTAGACTCCTATGGGACATGATATGTAATTTGTCATTCATTTGTATTCGACACTGGTACATTATTGTTTCTTCAGTTTTTGCATATCATAGGATATACATTTCATCCACAAGTTCACAAATTAATAGGCATTTGTTTCAACTTTAATCACTTCTGGCTTCAGAACACATGTATTGTCAGGGTTTCTTGACTGGTCTTTTAATGAACTTCTTTCCAAACACATTATTTTGAATTTCCATAATCATTTTGAAGCAAAACTCACACACTCTTCATGATAAACCAAAACACTAATATTTCCATAGATATATAACTGGTTGGAATGAATGATGGTATATCAATATACGATTTCCTTTAATTTTTCAGATATCAGTTCAATTCATTATTTAAAGTTCAATAAAGTTATATTATTTTATTCACGGTATGGTCTATTCATGCTTTTTCTCTATTTTCATAGTAACAGGGTACACCTCTTTGTAACCACGATTCTTATTTTACATCTTCAATATATTGCTCCCAGAAATGGTGAAAGAAATACTCATGTCACCTCATTATCACAGTAATATTCTGGACAAAAAATGGAAAGGTCACACTTATGATTGTACCAAAGCCTAAATGGAAAATGAACATGGATTTCTAAAAACATCCATGTCCAGGTTGCCTAATGGTGTCAAATGTTAATCCTATTGGTGACTACATATTTGTTTTTTCCTAATTTATATTTTCAAACTCAACCCTGTTGAAAATGTCTACTTCTATCCCTCACTTTATACTTTGCCTGATTTCGTAATATTTCTATTGATATCTGCTTTTCTACATATTTTCCCCAGTTCAACATAGTGGACTGACTCTTCATATGTGCTGACATTTACATTCACTCTATAACCGAAAGTATATTGCTAAAGAACTTTTTGGTCCAAATCCTATACTAACTCTTCTTCCTAAACCTACCGACTATCTTCCTAATCCTACTGAATATCTCGTGACTGGATATTCTCTTCTAAATTCAATCATCCAATGTACAAGGTACTATACCATTGTATATCGAATTATCTGAGACATCTTTGCAGAACATAATTCAAAGCTAAGTATCCCAATCAAGGGCAAAACCCTTCTGGCTCCAAATCATACGTAGATTTCTGTTTTCATACTTATATTTCACCTCTATATTCTTGTAAATATTGCAGGTTCCAAATACCATTATTCATTGCACAGAATCATTCGTCACCAAATCAAACCTGTTTTTAAAACCAAGTATACACTGTTTCCTCAATCATTTTACAGAAGTGCAGGGACAGAGTGTTCTGACATACAGGAAAGTTGGGGACCTTCCACCTGATGAGAACCTCAAATGGCCATGCACAAATGATACCTGGAGAAGTTGTAGGAGGTATGGAAGCACCTGAGAGAGCAAAAGTCATCTTCCATGGCAAACAACCTGGTCAGGATGAAGGGATGTGTCTGAATCTGCCTCTCTCTTCTTATTGTAGATAAGGTGGAACAATCCAGGCCTGAGTGGAGAGCTGTTCCGGGTGCCAATGGTGTTGATATACATTCTACCTTATGAAAGTGTCACAGGAAGTAGGGGCAACCTCCATCTTATGTTACCCTTGGAAGCAACTTTTAGGACAAAGTGGTTGCCAAGGCAGTGACTCATTCAGTTCCAAAGAATGTGACATACCTCATTTCCTTGGTGATGGAACTCTCTGAACTTGGTATCCAAGAAGCCAGGCACCCAGAGGCAGTCCCAGTCCCAGGCCCAGTGGGCTCACTTGTTTGGATTTACCAAGGACAGAGTCAGTTTTCTTGGTTACCTAATGATGTGAGGATGGCCAAATGCCAGGAGAGCTCTGAAGATGGACCTTTCCTGAGAAAACAGGTAGTGGCTAACCACTTTTTCCTGACATCTTCACAGAGTTGGTCAAGGAAACAAGATCTGAAGAGAAGACAGGCCATTTCGGGGGAACATAGTATGGCCCACCAGTCAGAGGACACTCCAGATAGTCACAGACCTACTTTGGGGAAGGAGGGTGCCTTTGTGGGAGTGGGTTTGGGTTTGTTGTTTTGTCTGGGTTCTGAGAATAGATAGAAATGGCGGTTTGTTTGGTTTGGCAGCGGACAGTTTCTAGTAAGTCATTTGACAAGGTGAGTGTTTCTGTTTATGTGTATCCCACTGTGTCCGTTGTGTAGACATTAGAAAAGAGAATGCATTAATGGATGTGTCCTGTCTAGTATAAATCTTCCCATAATTCATCCTGCCAACATTATGAATGGACTGCAGCTTGTCTTATCAATGTGCAACACCTGGTATCTTTCTAAGTTGTTGTTTTCTTTCCTGAATTCTGGATACACTCCAGAATGGGCTCAGGGATTTGTGTCCAAAATATGTACCACCTCCAAGCTCTGTGACATGACCATTTACTGGATAGCTGAAGAGAATGGCGAGCATCTCAGAAACTCAGATTTCAGTGTGACCAGGAAAGTCTCAGTGCAGAACCCTGCTTTGGGTTTTTGCTTACTTATTGTTGTGTTGCACTGAATGTCAGGAAGGACTTTGCCTCAGGCCACCCCTTTGTGAAGCCTGAAGAAAACAGTTTTCAAATGGAAATGAATAGGCCTCACCTGTGGCTCTTTGTTTAATTGCCTTTGGAAAGGGATGTGTCTTTATCAGCCTCTGGACCTGTGTGTGGCTGTGACTTAGATTCTTAGCACCTGATGGATCTTAAGAATGATCCATGTTAGCTTCCAAAACCAAAATCCCAAAAAAATATAATTCATTGTGGATGAAGTCTCTTGCGTCCTATGTTAGGTTCTTGCACTCCAACAAATGAGAAAGGATTCTATGGATCAAATGAGTTCTTAAAGCTTCAGAGTGCTTGTGTTTTCGCATGACTCTAAATCACCTAAAGAATCCATACCTAAAATCAGTAGGCCTCAAATTGGAGAAACACAGAAGTATTAACGGCAGGCTTATTTGTTCACTCCTGGTTCAAAGCAACGGTGTCCAGGCTACCCTGACTTTAGGCAAATGAGGGGCAAACGAGCTGATTTTGGACACTGTCTTGGGCTGCGTCCCTCATGGAAACCTCCAGCCAGAGGTTAAGATGATTGACTATATGGAACAAGGTGAGGGCCATGTGGGAGTGTTTTGGTTTTAATGTTGGTCATTTGTGTGGCATTGGAAAAAATGACTGGGTCCACGTGGGCTTGAACTCTGGTGTGATTCCCTTAGACACTGGGTTTTGGAACTGAACTCAGAGAAGCATTGCCATGAATTTTGTTGGATTTTAAGAGGCCACGCATGAAAGTCGCTCTTGGAAACTGAGACCTAGGCCCCGGGTAGATTTCCACTGAGCCTGGGAATCTCAGCAAGGATATCACATGATTTTATTCTTAAAGAAATGGCAGCCATAATTGAGAGTCAAAACACACATGGACCTCACATTGTTGACCTCAATGAGCCTGGCCTAATGTGACCTTTTGTCCGTTCTTTGGGAAGCCTTGCCTGTGACAGTTCTCCAGAGATTTCATTGAAATGAGCTTCCTCACCATTTAATGTTTGCCTAATGAATTGAAACCCACAGTGCCTCCAACTTCATGCTTGAAAAATGGCTAGATAAATACCATGAAATTTTTGAAATTCTATGACCAGGTGGCACTGGAGAAACATTGGATGTCCTGTTGCTGATCATGAGTATAACCAGGACAGTGCCTTGATTTACTGAGTTTCATGAAAATGGTGTAGAACAGAGATGCCAGTAATTTGGAGCCTGCTGAGTAGTGGGTCTAGAGCAGTGGTGGGGAGGCGTTTGATAAAACATCCGTGGTAGGACCATGTGCATCTACCATTGGATTCCAAATGGCTTGTAACTGACATGGTGCTGCCAGCAGACCCTTATATGTAAAGGCATCTTGTTATATGGAGAGTTTTCAGATTAAAATTAGAATCAGGTTGATATGGACAAGGGGGCAATGGGGCAAGCTGTGAGAGATAGAAGCCTAGTTGGTGCATTCTCTTGCAGACCCTGACCCACCACACGTGACAGAACTCCCTCCAGCACTGTGTCCCACTTTAGCTGCTAGTATTTCGTGAAACAAATACCAAACTCACAGTGCAGCAGCCTAAACACCACAAAAAGTGGAGGAGGACCAAATGGCTTCACAGTCCACCTGAGAAGACGGGGAGACACTTAGTCCCCAGTGGCCTCAGTTTACCTATAAAGAGAGGATTCAGCAATGCTTCATCTTGTTCATTGGAAAATAAGAAACCATGTTCTCCAGGTAACATAGATGGAGACCCAGCTTTGATGGTCTCACTACAAAGAAAGCCAAATCTCATGAAAACAACATATATTTCAAGTGCGGAAGCTCAGAGGCAGTTTCTCAAAAAGTTTTTACGCCAGCAGAGTTACATGTTTGTGGAGTGTTTACCATGTCCCTTACTTTTGGAAACTCCTAAACCACCTCCAAGGTTGTGAACTCCTGAGCATTTTCCATTCCAGATATGTATTCACTGATTTTGTAACTCTTCTCCTCTAATTGTGTCTTACTTGGGGTGAAAGTAATGTCAAGGCATTGTTTTGGATGAGAGCGGAAGGATATTTGTGCAGCATATATTTACATACACATTGGATTCATTTCCAATTTGTCATTCGAAGTACTGAATCCCTGACACTAACCCATACCTAGTAGACTCAGACTATTCATCCTAATATAATGGGGAAAATTAACCCAACACAATAGAAATACAAGCACTTCAGAGGAGACATGTTCTATAGTTGGACTTGACATTTGCATTATATAAGGTAGGGGTTATACATCTAGTAAAATTTTAATTGAAATATTCTCCATGTGTTTTTAAACTTAACAAATATGTGAATACTTGTTTCCAATTTCTGTAGCCTATTCACACATGTATATTTATATGCATATATAGAATCCTACCAGGTATCACACGTACATTTTTGTAAGGTGGATGTCTTGGCAGATACAAATTGTGAGAAGTGTTCACTCCTCCTCAATGCTGTTGGAAATGAAAATTCAACCTATAAGAGAGCGTCCTAGAAGAACAACATTATACATAAACTCATGTTCAGTAACATAAATATTTTTGCATCTGTGGATGATATATATTTACTGATGAATTTCGATTGGCATTTATATTGGTACTTTTTAATGTCTGTGAGTGTTGTGTGTGTGCGTGTGTGTGTGTGTGTGTGTGTGTAGATATAGATATAGATATACTCTCCAAAGTTTTCCAAATATGAAATATATGTGTCTAGTATACACTCTCTAAATTCATTCATGTTCATGTATGTGGATTTATAATCAACTTTTCACAAGATTATAATCAGAAATATTCATCCACCTGAAATACATATTTGTTTCCTAGTACTGACTACTAACTTCAGTGAAGGGTGCATACAAATCCTAATTATTCTACAGTATCTGACCCAGTCTAACATCAATGCAAGTAGACTCCTATGGGACATGATATGTAATTTGTCATTCATTTGTATTCGACACTGGTACATTATTGTTTCTTCAGTTTTTGCACATCATAGGATATACATTTCATCCACAAGTTCACAAATTAATAGGCATTTGTTTCAACATTAATCACTTCTTTGCTTCAGAACACATGTATTGTCAGGGTTTCTTGACTGGTCTTTTCATGAGACTTCTTTCCAAACACATTATTTTGAATTTCCATAATCATTTTGAAGCAAAACTCACACACTCTTCATGATAAACCAAAACACTAATATTTCCATTACATATAAAACTGGTTGGAATGAATGATTGTATATCAATATACAATTTCCTTTTTTTTTCAGATATCGGTTCAATTCATTATTTAAAGTTCAAAAATGTTATATTATTTATTCACAGTATGGTCTATTCGTGGTTTTTCTCTATGTTCATAGAAACAGGGTACACCTATTTGTACCCCCGATTCTAATTTTACATCTTCAATATATTGCTCCCAGAAATGGTGAAAGAAATACTCATGTCACCTCGTTATCACAGTAATATTCTGGACAAAAAATGGAAAGGTCACACTTATGATTGTACCAAAGCCTAAATGGAAAGTGAACATGGATTTCTAAAAACATCCATGTCCAGGTTGCCTAATGCTGTCAATTGTCAATCCTATTGGTGACTACATATTTGTTTTTTCCTAATTTATATATTGAAACTCAACCGTGTTGAAAATGTCTAATTCTATTCCTCACTTTTATACTTTGCCTGATTTCGTAATGTTTCCATTGATATCTGCTTTTCTACATATTTTCCCCAGTTCAACATAGTGTCTGACTCTTCATATGTGCTGACATTTACATTCACTCTATAACCAAAAGTCTATTGCTAAAGAACTTTTGGTCCAAATCCTATACTCACTCGTCTTCCTAAACCTACAGACTATCTTCCTAATCCTACTGAATATCCCTTTTTGACTGGATGTTCTCTTCTAAATTCAATCATCCAATGTACAAGGTCCTATGCCATTGTATATCAAATTATCTGAGACATCTTGGCAGAACATAATTCAAAGCTAAGTATCCCAATCAAGGGCAAAACCCTCTGGGCTTCAAAGCATACCTAGATTTCTTTTTTCAAACTTATATTTCACCTCTATATTCTTGTAAATATTGCAGGTTCCCAATCCCATTATTCATCGCACAGAATCATTCATCACCAAATCAAACCTGTTTTTAACCCCAGGTATACACTGTTCCCTCAATCATTTTACAGAAGAGCAGGGACAGAGGGGTTCTTAAAATACAGGAAAGTTGGGGATCTTCCACCAGATGAGAACATCAAATGTCCATGCACAAATGATACATGGAGAAGTTGTAGGCAGTTATGAAGCTCCTGAGAGAGCAAAAGTCATCTTCCATGGCAAACAACCTGGTCAGGATGAAGGGATGTGTCTGAATCTGCCTCTCTCTTCTTATTGTAGACAAGGTGGAACAATCCAGGCCTGAGTGGAGAGCTGTTCCCAGGTGCCAATGGTTGATATACATTCTACCTTATGAAAGTGTCACAGGAAGTAGGGGAAACCTCCATCTTATGTAACCCTTGGAAGCAACTGTTAGGACAAAGTGGTTGCCAAGGCAGTGACCTCATTCAGTTCCAAAGAATGTGACATACCTCATTTCCTTGGTGATGGAACTCTCTGAACTTGGTATCCAAGAAGCCAGGCACCCAGAGGCAGTCCCAGTCCCAGGCCCAGTGGGCTCACTTGTTTGGATTTACCAAGGACAGAGTCAGTTTTCTTGGTACCTAATGATGTGAGGATGGCCAAATGCCAGGAGAGCTCTGAAGATGGACCTTTCCTGAGAAAACAGGTAGTGGCTAACCACTTTTTCCTGACATCTTCACAGAGTTGGTCAAGGAAACAAGATCTGAGAGAAGACAGGCCATTTCGGGGGAACATAGTATGGCCCACCAGTCAGAGGACACTCCGGATAGTCACAGACCTACTTGGGGGAAGGAGGTGCCTTTGTGGGAGTGGGTGTGGGTTTGTTGTTTTGTCTCATGTTCTGAGAATAGATCGAAAAGGCAGTTTGTTTGGTTTGGAGCAGACAGTTTCTAGTAAGTCATTTGACAAGGCGAGTGTTTCTGTTTATGTGTATCCCACTGTGTCCGTTGTTGTAGACATTAGAAAAGAGAATGCATTAATGGATGTGTCCTGTCTAGTATAAATCTTCCCTATAATTCATCCTGCCCAATATATGAATGGACTGCAGCTTGTCTTATCGATGTGCAACACCTGCTATCTTTCTAAGTTGTTGTTTTCTTCCTGAATTCTGGCCACTCTCCAGAATGGGCTCAGGGATTTGTGTCCAAAATATGTACCACCTCCAAGCTCTGTGACATGGCCATGTAAAGGATAGTTGAAGAGAATGGCGAGCATCTCAGAAAACTCAGATATCAGTGTGACCAGGAAAGTCTCAGTGCAGAAACACTGCCTTGGGCTTTTTGCTTACTTATTGTTGTGTTGCACTGAATGTCAGGAAGGTCTTTGCATCAGGCCACCCCTTTGTGAAGCCTGAAGAAACAGTTTTCAAATGGAAATGAATGGGCCTCACCTGTGCCTCTTTGCTTAATTGCTTTGGAAAGGGATGTTTCTTTATCAGCCTCTTGGACCTGTGTGTGGCTGTGACTTAGATTCTCAGCACCTGATGGATCTTAAGAATGATCCCATGTGAGCTTCCAAAACCAGAATGGCAAAAAATATCATTCATTGTGGATGAAGACTCTTGCCTTCCTCTGTTAGGTTCCTGCACTCCAACAAATGAGAATAGCGATTCTGTGAGTCAAATGAGTTCTTCAAAGACCTGCAGAGGTGCTTGTGTTTTCGCATGACTCTAAATCACCTAAAGAATTGATACCTAAAATCAGTAGCCCTCAAATTGGAGAAACATAGAAGTATTAATGGCAGGCTTATTTGTTCACTCCTGGTTCACAGCAAAGGTGTCCAGGCTACCCTGAATTTAGGCAAATGAGGGGCAAACGAACTGATTTTGGACACTGTCTTGGGCTGCACCCCTCATGGAAACCTGCAGCCAGAGGTTAAGATGATTGACTATATGGAATAAGGTGAGGGCCATGTGGGAGTGTTTTTGTTTTAATGTTGGTCATTTGTGTGGCATTGGAAAAAATGACTGGGTCCACGTGGGCTTGAACTCTGGTGTGATTCCCCTTAGACACTGGGTTTTGGAACTGAACTCAGAGAAGCATTGCCATGAATTTTGTTGGGATTTTAAGAGGCCACGCATGAAAGTCGCTCTTGGAAACTGAGACCTAGGCCCCGGGTAGATTTCCACTGAGGCCTGGGAATCTCAGCAAGGATATCACATGATTTTATTCTTAAAGAAAATGGCAGCCATAATTGAGAGTCAAAACACACATGGACCTCACATTGTAGACCTCAATGGGCCTGGCCTAATGTGACGTTTTGTCCATTCTTTGGGAAGCCTTGCCTGTGACAGTTCTCCAGAGATTTCATTGAAATGAGCTTCCTCACCATTTAATGTTTGCCTAATGAATTGAAACCCACAGTGCCTCCAACTTCATGCTTGAAAAATGGCTAGATAAATACCATGAAATTTTTGAAATTCCTATGACCAGGTGGCACTGGAGAAACATTGGATGTCCTGTTGCTGATCATGAGTATACCAGACAGTGCCTTGATTTACTGAGTTTCATGAAAATGGTGTAGAACAGAGATGCCAGTAATTTGGAGCCTGCTGAGTAGTGGGTCTAGAGCAGTGGTGGGGAGGCGTTTGATAAAACATCCGTGGTAGGACCATGTGCATCTACCATTGGATTCCAAATGGCTTGTAACTGACATGGTGCTGCCAGCAGACCCTTATATGTAAAGGCATCTTGTTATATGGAGAGTTTTCAGATTAAAATTAAGAATCAGGTTGATATGGACAAGGGGGCAATGGGGCAAGCTGTGAGAGATAGAAGCCTAGTTGGTGCATTCTCTTGCAGACCCTGACCCACCACACGTGACAGAACTCCCTCCAGCACTGTGTCCCACTTTAGCTGCTAGTATTTCGTGAAACAAATACCAAACTCACAGTGCAGCAGCCTAAACACCACAAAAAGTGGAGGAGGACCAAATGGCTTCACAGTCCACCTGAGAAGACGGGGAGACACTTAGTCCCCAGTGGCCTCAGTTTACCTATAAAGAGAGGATTCAGCAATGCTTCATCTTGTTCATTGGAAAATAAGAAACCATGTTCTCCAGGTAACATAGATGGAGACCCAGCTTTGATGGTCTCACTACAAAGAAAGCCAAATCTCATGAAAACAACATATATTTCAAGTGCGGAAGCTCAGAGGCAGTTTCTCAAAAAGTTTTTAGGCCAGCAGAGTTACATGTTTGTGGAGTGTTTACCATGTCCCTTACTTTTGGAAACTCCTAAAACACCTCCAAGGTTGTGAACTCCTGAGCATTTTCCATTCCAGATATGTATTCACTGATTTTGTAACTCTTCTCCTCTAATTGTGTCTTACTTGGGGTGAAGGTAATGTCAAGGCATTGTTTTGGATGAGAGCGGAAGGATATTTGTGCAGCATATATTTACATACACATTGGATTCATTTCCAATTTGTCATTCGAAGTACTGAATCCCTGACACTAACCCATACCTAGTAGACTCAGACTATTCATCCTAATATAATGGGGAAAATTAACCCAACACAATAGAAATACAAGCACTTCAGAGGAGACATGTTCCATAGTTGGACTTGACATTTGCATTATATAAGGTAGGGGTTATACATCTAGTCAAATTTTAATTGAAATATTCTCCATGTGTTTTTAAACTTAACAAATATGTGAATACTTGTTTCCAATTTCTGTAGCCTATTCACACATGTATATTTATATGCATATATAGAATCCTACCAGGTATCACACGTACATTTTTGTAAGGTGGATGTCTTGGCAGATACAAATTGTGAGAAGTGTTCACTCCTCCTCAATGCTGTTGGAAATGAAAATTCAACCTATAAGAGAACGTCCTAGAAGAACAACATTATACATAAACTCATGTTCAGTAACATAAATATTTTTGCATCTGTGGATGATATATATTTACTGATGAATTTCGATTGGCATTTATATTGGTACTTTTTAATGTCTGTGAGTGTTGTGTGTGTGCGTGTGTGTGTGTGTGTGTGTGTGTAGATATAGATATAGATATACTCTCCAAAGTTTTCCAAATATGAAATATATGTGTCTAGTATACACTCTCTAAATTCATTCATGTTCATGTATGTGGATTTATAATCAACTTTTCACAAGATTATAATCAGAAATATTCATCCACCTGAAATACATATTTGTTTCCTAGTACTGACTACTAACTTCAGTGAAGGGTGCATACAAATCCTAATTATTCTACAGTATCTGACCCAGTCTAACATCAATGCAAGTAGACTCCTATGGGACATGATATGTAATTTGTCATTCATTTGTATTCGACACTGGTACATTATTGTTTCTTCAGTTTTTGCACATCATAGGATATACATTTCATCCACAAGTTCACAAATTAATAGGCATTTGTTTCAACATTAATCACTTCTTGCTTCAGAACACATGTATTGTCAGGGTTTCTTGACTGGTCTTTTCATGAGACTTCTTTCCAAACACATTATTTTGAATTTCCATAATCATTTTGAAGCAAAACTCACACACTCTTCATGATAAACCAAAACACTAATATTTCCATTAGATATAAAACTGGTTGGAATGAATGATTGTATATCAATATACAATTTCCTTTTTTTTTCAGATATCGGTTCAATTCATTATTTAAAGTTCAAAAATGTTATATTATTTATTCACAGTATGGTCTATTCGTGGTTTTTCTCTATGTTCATAGAAACAGGGTACACCTATTTGTACCCCCGATTCTAATTTTACATCTTCAATATATTGCTCCCAGAAATGGTGAAAGAAATACTCATGTCACCTCGTTATCACAGTAATATTCTGGACAAAAAATGGAAAGGTCACACTTATGATTGTACCAAAGCCTAAATGGAAAGTGAACATGGATTTCTAAAAACATCCATGTCCAGGTTGCCTAATGCTGTCAATTGTCAATCCTATTGGTGACTACATATTTGTTTTTTCCTAATTTATATATTGAAACTCAACCGTGTTGAAAATGTCTAATTCTATTCCTCACTTTATACTTTGCCTGATTTCGTAATGTTTCCATTGATATCTGCTTTTCTACATATTTTCCCCAGTTCAACATAGTGTCTGACTCTTCATATGTGCTGACATTTACATTCACTCTATAACCAAAAGTCTATTGCTAAAGAACTTTTGGTCCAAATCCTATACTCACTCGTCTTCCTAAACCTACAGACTATCTTCCTAATCCTACTGAATATCCCTTTTTGACTGGATGTTCTCTTCTAAATTCAATCATCCAATGTACAAGGTCCTATGCCATTGTATATCAAATTATCTGAGACATCTTTGCAGAACATAATTCAAAGCTAAGTATCCCAATCAAGGGCAAAACCCTCTGGGCTTCAAAGCATACCTAGATTTCTTTTTTCAAACTTATATTTCACCTCTATATTCTTGTAAATATTGCAGGTTCCCAATCCCATTATTCATCGCACAGAATCATTCATCACCAAATCAAACCTGTTTTTAACCCCAGGTATACACTGTTCCCTCAATCATTTTACAGAAGAGCAGGGACAGAGGGGTTCTTAAAATACAGGAAAGTTGGGGATCTTCCACCAGATGAGAACATCAAATGTCCATGCACAAATGATACATGGAGAAGTTGTAGGCAGTTATGAAGCTCCTGAGAGAGCAAAAGTCATCTTCCATGGCAAACAACCTGGTCAGGATGAAGGGATGTGTCTGAATCTGCCTCTCTCTTCTTATTGTAGACAAGGTGGAACAATCCAGGCCTGAGTGGAGAGCTGTTCCCAGGTGCCAATGGTTGATATACATTCTACCTTATGAAAGTGTCACAGGAAGTAGGGGAAACCTCCATCTTATGTAACCCTTGGAAGCAACTGTTAGGACAAAGTGGTTGCCAAGGCAGTGACCTCATTCAGTTCCAAAGAATGTGACATACCTCATTTCCTTGGTGATGGAACTCTCTGAACTTGGTATCCAAGAAGCCAGGCACCCAGAGGCAGTCCCAGTCCCAGGCCCAGTGGGCTCACTTGTTTGGATTTACCAAGGACAGAGTCAGTTTTCTTGGTACCTAATGATGTGAGGATGGCCAAATGCCAGGAGAGCTCTGAAGATGGACCTTTCCTGAGAAAACAGGTAGTGGCTAACCACTTTTTCCTGACATCTTCACAGAGTTGGTCAAGGAAACAAGATCTGAGAGAAGACAGGCCATTTCGGGGGAACATAGTATGGCCCACCAGTCAGAGGACACTCCGGATAGTCACAGACCTACTTGGGGGAAGGAGGTGCCTTTGTGGGAGTGGGTGTGGGTTTGTTGTTTTGTCTCATGTTCTGAGAATAGATCGAAAAGGCAGTTTGTTTGGTTTGGAGCAGACAGTTTCTAGTAAGTCATTTGACAAGGCGAGTGTTTCTGTTTATGTGTATCCCACTGTGTCCGTTGTTGTAGACATTAGAAAAGAGAATGCATTAATGGATGTGTCCTGTCTAGTATAAATCTTCCCTATAATTCATCCTGCCCAATATATGAATGGACTGCAGCTTGTCTTATCGATGTGCAACACCTGCTATCTTTCTAAGTTGTTGTTTTCTTCCTGAATTCTGGCCACTCTCCAGAATGGGCTCAGGGATTTGTGTCCAAAATATGTACCACCTCCAAGCTCTGTGACATGGCCATGTAAAGGATAGTTGAAGAGAATGGCGAGCATCTCAGAAAACTCAGATATCAGTGTGACCAGGAAAGTCTCAGTGCAGAAACACTGCCTTGGGCTTTTTGCTTACTTATTGTTGTGTTGCACTGAATGTCAGGAAGGTCTTGGCATCAGGCCACCCCTTTGTGAAGCCTGAAGAAACAGTTTTCAAATGGAAATGAATGGGCCTCACCTGTGCCTCTTTGCTTAATTGCTTTGGAAAGGGATGTTTCTTTATCAGCCTCTTGGACCTGTGTGTGGCTGTGACTTAGATTCTCAGCACCTGATGGATCTTAAGAATGATCCCATGTGAGCTTCCAAAACCAGAATGGCAAAAAATATCATTCATTGTGGATGAAGACTCTTGCCTTCCTCTGTTAGGTTCCTGCACTCCAACAAATGAGAATAGCGATTCTGTGAGTCAAATGAGTTCTTCAAAGACCTGCAGAGGTGCTTGTGTTTTCGCATGACTCTAAATCACCTAAAGAATTGATACCTAAAATCAGTAGCCCTCAAATTGGAGAAACATAGAAGTATTAATGGCAGGCTTATTTGTTCACTCCTGGTTCACAGCAAAGGTGTCCAGGCTACCCTGAATTTAGGCAAATGAGGGGCAAACGAACTGATTTTGGACACTGTCTTGGGCTGCACCCCTCATGGAAACCTGCAGCCAGAGGTTAAGATGATTGACTATATGGAATAAGGTGAGGGCCATGTGGGAGTGTTTTTGTTTTAATGTTGGTCATTTGTGTGGCATTGGAAAAAATGACTGGGTCCACGTGGGCTTGAACTCTGGTGTGATTCCCCTTAGACACTGGGTTTTGGAACTGAACTCAGAGAAGCATTGCCATGAATTTTGTTGGGATTTTAAGAGGCCACGCATGAAAGTCGCTCTTGGAAACTGAGACCTAGGCCCCGGGTAGATTTCCACTGAGGCCTGGGAATCTCAGCAAGGATATCACATGATTTTATTCTTAAAGAAATGGCAGCCATAATTGAGAGTCAAAACACACATGGACCTCACATTGTAGACCTCAATGGGCCTGGCCTAATGTGACGTTTTGTCCATTCTTTGGGAAGCCTTGCCTGTGACAGTTCTCCAGAGATTTCATTGAAATGAGCTTCCTCACCATTTAATGTTTGCCTAATGAATTGAAACCCACAGTGCCTCCAACTTCATGCTTGAAAAATGGCTAGATAAATACCATGAAATTTTTGAAATTCCTATGACCAGGTGGCACTGGAGAAACATTGGATGTCCTGTTGCTGATCATGAGTATACCAGACAGTGCCTTGATTTACTGAGTTTCATGAAAATGGTGTAGAACAGAGATGCCAGTAATTTGGAGCCTGCTGAGTAGTGGGTCTAGAGCAGTGGTGGGGAGGCGTTTGATAAAACATCCGTGGTAGGACCATGTGCATCTACCATTGGATTCCAAATGGCTTGTAACTGACATGGTGCTGCCAGCAGACCCTTATATGTAAAGGCATCTTGTTATATGGAGAGTTTTAAGATTAAAATTAAGAATCAGGTTGATATGGACAAGGGGGCAATGGGGCAAGCTGTGAGAGATAGAAGCCTAGTTGGTGCATTCTCTTGCAGACCCTGACCCACCACACGTGACAGAACTCCCTCCAGCACTGTGTCCCAGTTTAGCTGCTACTATTTCGTGAAACAAATACCAAACTCACAGTGCAGCAGCCTAAACACCACAAAAAGTGGAGGAGGACCAAATGGCTTCACAGTCCACATGAGGAGACGGGGAGACACTTAGTCCCCAGTGGCCTCAGTTTACCTATAAAGAGAGGATTCAGCACTGCTTCATCTTGTTCATTGGAAAATAAGAAACCATGTTCTCCAGGTCACATAGATGCAGACCCAGCTTTGATGGTCTCACTACAAAGGAAGACAAATCTCATGAAAACAACATATATTTCAAGTGCGGAAGCTCAGAGGCAGTTTCTCAAAAAGTTTTTAGGCCAGCAGAGTTACATGTTTGTGGAGTGTTTACCATGTCCCTTACTTTTGGAAACTCCTAAAACACCTCCAAGGTTGTGAACTCCTGAGCATTTTCCATTCCAGATATGTATTCACTGATTTTGTAACTCTTCTCCTCTAATTGTGTCTTACTTGGGGTGAAGGTAATGTCAAGGCATTGTTTTGGATGAGAGCGGGAGGATATTTGTGCAGCATATATTTACATACACATTGGATTCATTTCCAATTTGTCATTCGAAGTACTGAATCCCTGACACTAACCCATACCTAGTAGACTCAGACTATTCATCCTAATATAATGGGGAAAATTAACCCAACACAATAGAAATACAAGCACTTCAGAGGAGACATGTTCCATAGTTGGACTTGACATTTGCATTATATAAGGTAGGGGTTATACATCTAGTCAAATTTTAATTGAAATATTCTCCATGTCTTTTTAAACTTAACAAATATGTGAATACTTGTTTCCAATTTCGGTAGCCTATTCACACATGTATATTTATATGCATATATAGAATCCTACCAGGTATCACACGTACATTTTTGTAAGGTGGATGTCTTGGCAGATACAAATTGTGAGAAGTGTTCACTCCTCCTCAATGCTGTTGGAAATGAAAATTCAACCTATAAGAGAGCGTCCTAGAAGAACAACATTATACATAAACTCATGTTCAGTAACATAAATATTTTTGCATCTGTGGATGATATATATTTACTGATGAATTTCGATTGGCATTTATATTGGTACTTTTTAATGTCTGTGAGTGTTGTGTGTGTGCGTGTGTGTGTGTGTGTGTGTGTGTAGATATAGATATAGATATACTCTCCAAAGTTTTCCAAATATGAAATATATGTGTCTAGTATACACTCTCTAAATTCATTCATGTTCATGTATGTGGATTTATAATCAACTTTTCACAAGATTATAATCAGAAATATTCATCCACCTGAAATACATATTTGTTTCCTAGTACTGACTACTAACTTCAGTGAAGGGTGCATACAAATCCTAATTATTCTACAGTATCTGACCCAGTCTAACATCAATGCAAGTAGACTCCTATGGGACATGATATGTAATTTGTCATTCATTTGTATTCGACACTGGTACATTATTGTTTCTTCAGTTTTTGCACATCATAGGATATACATTTCATCCACAAGTTCACAAATTAATAGGCATTTGTTTCAACATTAATCACTTCTTGCTTCAGAACACATGTATTGTCAGGGTTTCTTGACTGGTCTTTTCATGAGACTTCTTTCCAAACACATTATTTTGAATTTCCATAATCATTTTGAAGCAAAACTCACACACTCTTCATGATAAACCAAAACACTAATATTTCCATTAGATATAAAACTGGTTGGAATGAATGATTGTATATCAATATACAATTTCCTTTTTTTTTCAGATATCGGTTCAATTCATTATTTAAAGTTCAAAAATGTTATATTATTTATTCACAGTATGGTCTATTCGTGGTTTTTCTCTATGTTCATAGAAACAGGGTACACCTATTTGTACCCCCGATTCTAATTTTACATCTTCAATATATTGCTCCCAGAAATGGTGAAAGAAATACTCATGTCACCTCGTTATCACAGTAATATTCTGGACAAAAAATGGAAAGGTCACACTTATGATTGTACCAAAGCCTAAATGGAAAGTGAACATGGATTTCTAAAAACATCCATGTCCAGGTTGCCTAATGCTGTCAATTGTCAATCCTATTGGTGACTACATATTTGTTTTTTCCTAATTTATATATTGAAACTCAACCGTGTTGAAAATGTCTAATTCTATTCCTCACTTTATACTTTGCCTGATTTCGTAATGTTTCCATTGATATCTGCTTTTCTACATATTTTCCCCAGTTCAACATAGTGTCTGACTCTTCATATGTGCTGACATTTACATTCACTCTATAACCAAAAGTCTATTGCTAAAGAACTTTTGGTCCAAATCCTATACTCACTCGTCTTCCTAAACCTACAGACTATCTTCCTAATCCTACTGAATATCCCTTTTTGACTGGATGTTCTCTTCTAAATTCAATCATCCAATGTACAAGGTCCTATGCCATTGTATATCAAATTATCTGAGACATCTTTGCAGAACATAATTCAAAGCTAAGTATCCCAATCAAGGGCAAAACCCTCTGGGCTTCAAAGCATACCTAGATTTCTTTTTTCAAACTTATATTTCACCTCTATATTCTTGTAAATATTGCAGGTTCCCAATCCCATTATTCATCGCACAGAATCATTCATCACCAAATCAAACCTGTTTTTAACCCCAGGTATACACTGTTCCCTCAATCATTTTACAGAAGAGCAGGGACAGAGGGGTTCTTAAAATACAGGAAAGTTGGGGATCTTCCACCAGATGAGAACATCAAATGTCCATGCACAAATGATACATGGAGAAGTTGTAGGCAGTTATGAAGCTCCTGAGAGAGCAAAAGTCATCTTCCATGGCAAACAACCTGGTCAGGATGAAGGGATGTGTCTAAATCTGCCTCTCTCTTCTTATTGTAGACAAGGTGGAACAATCCAGGCCTGAGTGGAGAGCTGTTCCCAGGTGCCAATGGTTGATATACATTCTACCTTATGAAAGTGTCACAGGAAGTAGGGGAAACCTCCATCTTATGTAACCCTTGGAAGCAACTGTTAGGACAAAGTGGTTGCCAAGGCAGTGACCTCATTCAGTTCCAAAGAATGTGACATACCTCATTTCCTTGGTGATGGAACTCTCTGAACTTGGTATCCAAGAAGCCAGGCACCCAGAGGCAGTCCCAGTCCCAGGCCCAGTGGGCTCACTTGTTTGGATTTACCAAGGACAGAGTCAGTTTTCTTGGTACCTAATGATGTGAGGATGGCCAAATGCCAGGAGAGCTCTGAAGATGGACCTTTCCTGAGAAAACAGGTAGTGGCTAACCACTTTTTCCTGACATCTTCACAGAGTTGGTCAAGGAAACAAGATCTGAGAGAAGACAGGCCATTTCGGGGGAACATAGTATGGCCCACCAGTCAGAGGACACTCCGGATAGTCACAGACCTACTTGGGGGAAGGAGGTGCCTTTGTGGGAGTGGGTGTGGGTTTGTTGTTTTGTCTCATGTTCTGAGAATAGATCGAAAAGGCAGTTTGTTTGGTTTGGAGCAGACAGTTTCTAGTAAGTCATTTGACAAGGCGAGTGTTTCTGTTTATGTGTATCCCACTGTGTCCGTTGTTGTAGACATTAGAAAAGAGAATGCATTAATGGATGTGTCCTGTCTAGTATAAATCTTCCCTATAATTCATCCTGCCCAATATATGAATGGACTGCAGCTTGTCTTATCGATGTGCAACACCTGCTATCTTTCTAAGTTGTTGTTTTCTTCCTGAATTCTGGCCACTCTCCAGAATGGGCTCAGGGATTTGTGTCCAAAATATGTACCACCTCCAAGCTCTGTGACATGGCCATGTAAAGGATAGTTGAAGAGAATGGCGAGCATCTCAGAAAACTCAGATATCAGTGTGACCAGGAAAGTCTCAGTGCAGAAACACTGCCTTGGGCTTTTTGCTTACTTATTGTTGTGTTGCACTGAATGTCAGGAAGGTCTTGGCATCAGGCCACCCCTTTGTGAAGCCTGAAGAAACAGTTTTCAAATGGAAATGAATGGGCCTCACCTGTGCCTCTTTGCTTAATTGCTTTGGAAAGGGATGTTTCTTTATCAGCCTCTTGGACCTGTGTGTGGCTGTGACTTAGATTCTCAGCACCTGATGGATCTTAAGAATGATCCCATGTGAGCTTCCAAAACCAGAATGGCAAAAAATATCATTCATTGTGGATGAAGACTCTTGCCTTCCTCTGTTAGGTTCCTGCACTCCAACAAATGAGAATAGCGATTCTGTGAGTCAAATGAGTTCTTCAAAGACCTGCAGAGGTGCTTGTGTTTTCGCATGACTCTAAATCACCTAAAGAATTGATACCTAAAATCAGTAGCCCTCAAATTGGAGAAACATAGAAGTATTAATGGCAGGCTTATTTGTTCACTCCTGGTTCACAGCAAAGGTGTCCAGGCTACCCTGAATTTAGGCAAATGAGGGGCAAACGAACTGATTTTGGACACTGTCTTGGGCTGCACCCCTCATGGAAACCTGCAGCCAGAGGTTAAGATGATTGACTATATGGAATAAGGTGAGGGCCATGTGGGAGTGTTTTTGTTTTAATGTTGGTCATTTGTGTGGCATTGGAAAAAATGACTGGGTCCACGTGGGCTTGAACTCTGGTGTGATTCCCCTTAGACACTGGGTTTTGGAACTGAACTCAGAGAAGCATTGCCATGAATTTTGTTGGGATTTTAAGAGGCCACGCATGAAAGTCGCTCTTGGAAACTGAGACCTAGGCCCCGGGTAGATTTCCACTGAGGCCTGGGAATCTCAGCAAGGATATCACATGATTTTATTCTTAAAGAAATGGCAGCCATAATTGAGAGTCAAAACACACATGGACCTCACATTGTAGACCTCAATGGGCCTGGCCTAATGTGACGTTTTGTCCATTCTTTGGGAAGCCTTGCCTGTGACAGTTCTCCAGAGATTTCATTGAAATGAGCTTCCTCACCATTTAATGTTTGCCTAATGAATTGAAACCCACAGTGCCTCCAACTTCATGCTTGAAAAATGGCTAGATAAATACCATGAAATTTTTGAAATTCCTATGACCAGGTGGCACTGGAGAAACATTGGATGTCCTGTTGCTGATCATGAGTATACCAGACAGTGCCTTGATTTACTGAGTTTCATGAAAATGGTGTAGAACAGAGATGCCAGTAATTTGGAGCCTGCTGAGTAGTGGGTCTAGAGCAGTGGTGGGGAGGCGTTTGATAAAACATCCGTGGTAGGACCATGTGCATCTACCATTGGATTCCAAATGGCTTGTAACTGACATGGTGCTGCCAGCAGACCCTTATATGTAAAGGCATCTTGTTATATGGAGAGTTTTAAGATTAAAATTAAGAATCAGGTTGATATGGACAAGGGGGCAATGGGGCAAGCTGTGAGAGATAGAAGCCTAGTTGGTGCATTCTCTTGCAGACCCTGACCCACCACACGTGACAGAACTCCCTCCAGCACTGTGTCCCAGTTTAGCTGCTACTATTTCGTGAAACAAATACCAAACTCACAGTGCAGCAGCCTAAACACCACAAAAAGTGGAGGAGGACCAAATGGCTTCACAGTCCACATGAGGAGACGGGGAGACACTTAGTCCCCAGTGGCCTCAGTTTACCTATAAAGAGAGGATTCAGCACTGCTTCATCTTGTTCATTGGAAAATAAGAAACCATGTTCTCCAGGTCACATAGATGCAGACCCAGCTTTGATGGTCTCACTACAAAGGAAGACAAATCTCATGAAAACAACATATATTTCAAGTGCGGAAGCTCAGAGGCAGTTTCTCAAAAAGTTTTTAGGCCAGCAGAGTTACATGTTTGTGGAGTGTTTACCATGTCCCTTACTTTTGGAAACTCCTAAAACACCTCCAAGGTTGTGAACTCCTGAGCATTTTCCATTCCAGATATGTATTCACTGATTTTGTAACTCTTCTCCTCTAATTGTGTCTTACTTGGGGTGAAGGTAATGTCAAGGCATTGTTTTGGATGAGAGCGGGAGGATATTTGTGCAGCATATATTTACATACACATTGGATTCATTTCCAATTTGTCATTCGAAGTACTGAATCCCTGACACTAACCCATACCTAGTAGACTCAGACTATTCATCCTAATATAATGGGGAAAATTAACCCAACACAATAGAAATACAAGCACTTCAGAGGAGACATGTTCCATAGTTGGACTTGACATTTGCATTATATAAGGTAGGGGTTATACATCTAGTCAAATTTTAATTGAAATATTCTCCATGTCTTTTTAAACTTAACAAATATGTGAATACTTGTTTCCAATTTCGGTAGCCTATTCACACATGTATATTTATATGCATATATAGAATCCTACCAGGTATCACACGTACATTTTTGTAAGGTGGATGTCTTGGCAGATACAAATTGTGAGAAGTGTTCACTCCTCCTCAATGCTGTTGGAAATGAAAATTCAACCTATAAGAGAGCGTCCTAGAAGAACAACATTATACATAAACTCATGTTCAGTAACATAAATATTTTTGCATCTGTGGATGATATATATTTACTGATGAATTTCGATTGGCATTTATATTGGTACTTTTTAATGTCTGTGAGTGTTGTGTGTGTGCGTGTGTGTGTGTGTGTGTGTGTGTAGATATAGATATAGATATACTCTCCAAAGTTTTCCAAATATGAAATATATGTGTCTAGTATACACTCTCTAAATTCATTCATGTTCATGTATGTGGATTTATAATCAACTTTTCACAAGATTATAATCAGAAATATTCATCCACCTGAAATACATATTTGTTTCCTAGTACTGACTACTAACTTCAGTGAAGGGTGCATACAAATCCTAATTATTCTACAGTATCTGACCCAGTCTAACATCAATGCAAGTAGACTCCTATGGGACATGATATGTAATTTGTCATTCATTTGTATTCGACACTGGTACATTATTGTTTCTTCAGTTTTTGCACATCATAGGATATACATTTCATCCACAAGTTCACAAATTAATAGGCATTTGTTTCAACATTAATCACTTCTTGCTTCAGAACACATGTATTGTCAGGGTTTCTTGACTGGTCTTTTCATGAGACTTCTTTCCAAACACATTATTTTGAATTTCCATAATCATTTTGAAGCAAAACTCACACACTCTTCATGATAAACCAAAACACTAATATTTCCATTAGATATAAAACTGGTTGGAATGAATGATTGTATATCAATATACAATTTCCTTTTTTTTTCAGATATCGGTTCAATTCATTATTTAAAGTTCAAAAATGTTATATTATTTATTCACAGTATGGTCTATTCGTGGTTTTTCTCTATGTTCATAGAAACAGGGTACACCTATTTGTACCCCCGATTCTAATTTTACATCTTCAATATATTGCTCCCAGAAATGGTGAAAGAAATACTCATGTCACCTCGTTATCACAGTAATATTCTGGACAAAAAATGGAAAGGTCACACTTATGATTGTACCAAAGCCTAAATGGAAAGTGAACATGGATTTCTAAAAACATCCATGTCCAGGTTGCCTAATGCTGTCAATTGTCAATCCTATTGGTGACTACATATTTGTTTTTTCCTAATTTATATATTGAAACTCAACCGTGTTGAAAATGTCTAATTCTATTCCTCACTTTATACTTTGCCTGATTTCGTAATGTTTCCATTGATATCTGCTTTTCTACATATTTTCCCCAGTTCAACATAGTGTCTGACTCTTCATATGTGCTGACATTTACATTCACTCTATAACCAAAAGTCTATTGCTAAAGAACTTTTGGTCCAAATCCTATACTCACTCGTCTTCCTAAACCTACAGACTATCTTCCTAATCCTACTGAATATCCCTTTTTGACTGGATGTTCTCTTCTAAATTCAATCATCCAATGTACAAGGTCCTATGCCATTGTATATCAAATTATCTGAGACATCTTTGCAGAACATAATTCAAAGCTAAGTATCCCAATCAAGGGCAAAACCCTCTGGGCTTCAAAGCATACCTAGATTTCTTTTTTCAAACTTATATTTCACCTCTATATTCTTGTAAATATTGCAGGTTCCCAATCCCATTATTCATCGCACAGAATCATTCATCACCAAATCAAACCTGTTTTTAACCCCAGGTATACACTGTTCCCTCAATCATTTTACAGAAGAGCAGGGACAGAGGGGTTCTTAAAATACAGGAAAGTTGGGGATCTTCCACCAGATGAGAACATCAAATGTCCATGCACAAATGATACATGGAGAAGTTGTAGGCAGTTATGAAGCTCCTGAGAGAGCAAAAGTCATCTTCCATGGCAAACAACCTGGTCAGGATGAAGGGATGTGTCTGAATCTGCCTCTCTCTTCTTATTGTAGACAAGGTGGAACAATCCAGGCCTGAGTGGAGAGCTGTTCCCAGGTGCCAATGGTTGATATACATTCTACCTTATGAAAGTGTCACAGGAAGTAGGGGAAACCTCCATCTTATGTAACCCTTGGAAGCAACTGTTAGGACAAAGTGGTTGCCAAGGCAGTGACCTCATTCAGTTCCAAAGAATGTGACATACCTCATTTCCTTGGTGATGGAACTCTCTGAACTTGGTATCCAAGAAGCCAGGCACCCAGAGGCAGTCCCAGTCCCAGGCCCAGTGGGCTCACTTGTTTGGATTTACCAAGGACAGAGTCAGTTTTCTTGGTACCTAATGATGTGAGGATGGCCAAATGCCAGGAGAGCTCTGAAGATGGACCTTTCCTGAGAAAACAGGTAGTGGCTAACCACTTTTTCCTGACATCTTCACAGAGTTGGTCAAGGAAACAAGATCTGAGAGAAGACAGGCCATTTCGGGGGAACATAGTATGGCCCACCAGTCAGAGGACACTCCGGATAGTCACAGACCTACTTGGGGGAAGGAGGTGCCTTTGTGGGAGTGGGTGTGGGTTTGTTGTTTTGTCTCATGTTCTGAGAATAGATCGAAAAGGCAGTTTGTTTGGTTTGGAGCAGACAGTTTCTAGTAAGTCATTTGACAAGGCGAGTGTTTCTGTTTATGTGTATCCCACTGTGTCCGTTGTTGTAGACATTAGAAAAGAGAATGCATTAATGGATGTGTCCTGTCTAGTATAAATCTTCCCTATAATTCATCCTGCCCAATATATGAATGGACTGCAGCTTGTCTTATCGATGTGCAACACCTGCTATCTTTCTAAGTTGTTGTTTTCTTCCTGAATTCTGGCCACTCTCCAGAATGGGCTCAGGGATTTGTGTCCAAAATATGTACCACCTCCAAGCTCTGTGACATGGCCATGTAAAGGATAGTTGAAGAGAATGGCGAGCATCTCAGAAAACTCAGATATCAGTGTGACCAGGAAAGTCTCAGTGCAGAAACACTGCCTTGGGCTTTTTGCTTACTTATTGTTGTGTTGCACTGAATGTCAGGAAGGTCTTTACATCAGGCCACCCCTTTGTGAAGCCTGAAGAAACAGTTTTCAAATGGAAATGAATGGGCCTCACCTGTGCCTCTTTGCTTAATTGCTTTGGAAAGGGATGTTTCTTTTTCAGCCTCTTGGACCTGTGTGTGGCTGTGACTTAGATTCTCAGCACCTGATGGATCTTAAGAATGATCCCATGTGAGCTTCCAAAACCAGAATGGCAAAAAATATCATTCATTGTGGATGAAGACTCTTGCCTTCCTCTGTTAGGTTCCTGCACTCCAACAAATGAGAATAGCGATTCTGTGAGTCAAATGAGTTCTTCAAAGACCTGCAGAGGTGCTTGTGTTTTCGCATGACTCTAAATCACCTAAAGAATCGATACCTAAAATCAGTAGCCCTCAAATTGGAGAAACATAGAAGTATTAATGGCAGGCTTATTTGTTCACTCCTGGTTCACAGCAAAGGTGTCCAGGCTACCCTGAATTTAGGCAAATGAGGGGCAAACGAACTGATTTTGGACACTGTCTTGGGCTGCACCCCTCATGGAAACCTGCAGCCAGAGGTTAAGATGATTGACTATATGGAATAAGGTGAGGGCCATGTGGGAGTGTTTTTGTTTTAATGTTGGTCATTTGTGTGGCATTGGAAAAAATGACTGGGTCCACGTGGGCTTGAACTCTGGTGTGATTCCCCTTAGACACTGGGTTTTGGAACTGAACTCAGAGAAGCATTGCCATGAATTTTGTTGGGATTTTAAGAGGCCACGCATGAAAGTCGCTCTTGGAAACTGAGACCTAGGCCCCGGGTAGATTTCCACTGAGGCCTGGGAATCTCAGCAAGGATATCACATGATTTTATTCTTAAAGAAATGGCAGCCATAATTGAGAGTCAAAACACACATGGACCTCACATTGTAGACCTCAATGGGCCTGGCCTAATGTGACGTTTTGTCCATTCTTTGGGAAGCCTTGCCTGTGACAGTTCTCCAGAGATTTCATTGAAATGAGCTTCCTCACCATTTAATGTTTGCCTAATGAATTGAAACCCACAGTGCCTCCAACTTCATGCTTGAAAAATGGCTAGATAAATACCATGAAATTTTTGAAATTCCTATGACCAGGTGGCACTGGAGAAACATTGGATGTCCTGTTGCTGATCATGAGTATACCAGACAGTGCCTTGATTTACTGAGTTTCATGAAAATGGTGTAGAACAGAGATGCCAGTAATTTGGAGCCTGCTGAGTAGTGGGTCTAGAGCAGTGGTGGGGAGGCGTTTGATAAAACATCCGTGGTAGGACCATGTGCATCTACCATTGGATTCCAAATGGCTTGTAACTGACATGGTGCTGCCAGCAGACCCTTATATGTAAAGGCATCTTGTTATATGGAGAGTTTTCAGATTAAAATTAAGAATCAGGTTGATATGGACAAGGGGGCAATGGGGCAAGCTGTGAGAGATAGAAGCCTAGTTGGTGCATTCTCTTGCAGACCCTGACCCACCACACGTGACAGAACTCCCTCCAGCACTGTGTCCCACTTTAGCTGCTAGTATTTCGTGAAACAAATACCAAACTCACAGTGCAGCAGCCTAAACACCACAAAAAGTGGAGGAGGACCAAATGGCTTCACAGTCCACCTGAGAAGACGGGGAGACACTTAGTCCCCAGTGGCCTCAGTTTACCTATAAAGAGAGGATTCAGCAATGCTTCATCTTGTTCATTGGAAAATAAGAAACCATGTTCTCCAGGTCACATAGATGGAGACCCAGCTTTGATGGTCTCACTACAAAGAAAGCCAAATCTCATGAAAACAACATATATTTCAAGTGCGGAAGCTCAGAGGCAGTTTCTCAAAAAGTTTTTAGGCCAGCAGAGTTACATGTTTGTGGAGTGTTTACCATGTCCCTTACTTTTGGAAACTCCTAAAACACCTCCAAGGTTGTGAACTCCTGAGCATTTTCCATTCCAGATATGTATTCACTGATTTTGTAACTCTTCTCCTCTAATTGTGTCTTACTTGGGGTGAAGGTAATGTCAAGGCATTGTTTTGGATGAGAGCGGGAGGATATTTGTGCAGCATATATTTACATACACATTGGATTCATTTCCAATTTGTCATTCGAAGTACTGAATCCCTGACACTAACCCATACCTAGTAGACTCAGACTATTCATCCTAATATAATGGGGAAAATTAACCCAACACAATAGAAATACAAGCACTTCAGAGGAGACATGTTCTATAGTTGGACTTGACATTTGCATTATATAAGGTAGGGGTTATACATCTAGTCAAATTTTAATTGAAATATTCTCCATGTGTTTTTAAACTTAACAAATATGTGAATACTTGTTTCCAATTTCTGTAGCCTATTCACACATGTATATTTATATGCATATATAGAATCCTACCAGGTATCACACGTACATTTTTGTAAGGTGGATGTCTTGGCAGATACAAATTGTGAGAAGTGTTCACTCCTCCTCAATGCTGTTGGAAATGAAAATTCAACCTATAAGAGAGCGTCCTAGAAGAACAACATTATACATAAACTCATGTTCAGTAACATAAATATTTTTGCATCTGTGGATGATATATATTTACTGATGAATTTCGATTGGCATTTATATTGGTACTTTTTAATGTCTGTGAGTGTTGTGTGTGTGCGTGTGTGTGTGTGTGTGTGTGTGTAGATATAGATATAGATATACTCTCCAAAGTTTTCCAAATATGAAATATATGTGTCTAGTATACACTCTCTAAATTCATTCATGTTCATGTATGTGGATTTATAATCAACTTTTCACAAGATTATAATCAGAAATATTCATCCACCTGAAATACATATTTGTTTCCTAGTACTGACTACTAACTTCAGTGAAGGGTGCATACAAATCCTAATTATTCTACAGTATCTGACCCAGTCTAACATCAATGCAAGTAGACTCCTATGGGACATGATATGTAATTTGTCATTCATTTGTATTCGACACTGGTACATTATTGTTTCTTCAGTTTTTGCACATCATAGGATATACATTTCATCCACAAGTTCACAAATTAATAGGCATTTGTTTCAACATTAATCACTTCTTGCTTCAGAAAACATGTATTGTCAGGGTTTCTTGACTGGTCTTTTCATGAGACTTCTTTCCAAACACATTATTTTGAATTTCCATAATCATTTTGAAGCAAAACTCACACACTCTTCATGATAAACCAAAACACTAATATTTCCATTAGATATAAAACTGGTTGGAATGAATGATTGTATATCAATATACAATTTCCTTTTTTTTTCAGATATCGGTTCAATTCATTATTTAAAGTTCAAAAATGTTATATTATTTATTCACAGTATGGTCTATTCGTGGTTTTTCTCTATGTTCATAGAAACAGGGTACACCTATTTGTACCCCCGATTCTAATTTTACATCTTCAATATATTGCTCCCAGAAATGGTGAAAGAAATACTCATGTCACCTCGTTATCACAGTAATATTCTGGACAAAAAATGGAAAGGTCACACTTATGATTGTACCAAAGCCTAAATGGAAAGTGAACATGGATTTCTAAAAACATCCATGTCCAGGTTGCCTAATGCTGTCAATTGTCAATCCTATTGGTGACTACATATTTGTTTTTTCCTAATTTATATATTGGAACTCAACCGTGTTGAAAATGTCTAATTCTATTCCTCACTTTATACTTTGCCTGATTTCGTAATGTTTCCATTGATATCTGCTTTTCTACATATTTTCCCCAGTTCAACATAGTGTCTGACTCTTCATATGTGCTGACATTTACATTCACTCTATAACCAAAAGTCTATTGCTAAAGAACTTTTGGTCCAAATCCTATACTCACTCGTCTTCCTAAACCTACAGACTATCTTCCTAATCCTACTGAATATCCCTTTTTGACTGGATGTTCTCTTCTAAATTCAATCATCCAATGTACAAGGTCCTATGCCATTGTATATCAAATTATCTGAGACATCTTTGCAGAACATAATTCAAAGCTAAGTATCCCAATCAAGGGCAAAACCCTCTGGGCTTCAAAGCATACCTAGATTTCTTTTTTCAAACTTATATTTCACCTCTATATTCTTGTAAATATTGCAGGTTCCCAATCCCATTATTCATCGCACAGAATCATTCATCACCAAATCAAACCTGTTTTTAACCCCAGGTATACACTGTTCCCTCAATCATTTTACAGAAGAGCAGGGACAGAGGGGTTCTTAAAATACAGGAAAGTTGGGGATCTTCCACCAGATGAGAACATCAAATGTCCATGCACAAATGATACATGGAGAAGTTGTAGGCAGTTATGAAGCTCCTGAGAGAGCAAAAGTCATCTTCCATGGCAAACAACCTGGTCAGGATGAAGGGATGTGTCTGAATCTGCCTCTCTCTTCTTATTGTAGACAAGGTGGAACAATCCAGGCCTGAGTGGAGAGCTGTTCCCAGGTGCCAATGGTTGATATACATTCTACCTTATGAAAGTGTCACAGGAAGTAGGGGAAACCTCCATCTTATGTAACCCTTGGAAGCAACTGTTAGGACAAAGTGGTTGCCAAGGCAGTGACCTCATTCAGTTCCAAAGAATGTGACATACCTCATTTCCTTGGTGATGGAACTCTCTGAACTTGGTATCCAAGAAGCCAGGCACCCAGAGGCAGTCCCAGTCCCAGGCCCAGTGGGCTCACTTGTTTGGATTTACCAAGGACAGAGTCAGTTTTCTTGGTACCTAATGATGTGAGGATGGCCAAATGCCAGGAGAGCTCTGAAGATGGACCTTTCCTGAGAAAACAGGTAGTGGCTAACCACTTTTTCCTGACATCTTCACAGAGTTGGTCAAGGAAACAAGATCTGAGAGAAGACAGGCCATTTCGGGGGAACATAGTATGGCCCACCAGTCAGAGGACACTCCGGATAGTCACAGACCTACTTGGGGGAAGGAGGTGCCTTTGTGGGAGTGGGTGTGGGTTTGTTGTTTTGTCTCATGTTCTGAGAATAGATCGAAAAGGCAGTTTGTTTGGTTTGGAGCAGACAGTTTCTAGTAAGTCATTTGACAAGGCGAGTGTTTCTGTTTATGTGTATCCCACTGTGTCCGTTGTTGTAGACATTAGAAAAGAGAATGCATTAATGGATGTGTCCTGTCTAGTATAAATCTTCCCTATAATTCATCCTGCCCAATATATGAATGGACTGCAGCTTGTCTTATCGATGTGCAACACCTGCTATCTTTCTAAGTTGTTGTTTTCTTCCTGAATTCTGGCCACTCTCCAGAATGGGCTCAGGGATTTGTGTCCAAAATATGTACCACCTCCAAGCTCTGTGACATGGCCATGTAAAGGATAGTTGAAGAGAATGGCGAGCATCTCAGAAAACTCAGATATCAGTGTGACCAGGAAAGTCTCAGTGCAGAAACACTGCCTTGGGCTTTTTGCTTACTTATTGTTGTGTTGCACTGAATGTCAGGAAGGTCTTTGCATCAGGCCACCCCTTTGTGAAGCCTGAAGAAACAGTTTTCAAATGGAAATGAATGGGCCTCACCTGTGCCTCTTTGCTTAATTGCTTTGGAAAGGGATGTTTCTTTATCAGCCTCTTGGACCTGTGTGTGGCTGTGACTTAGATTCTCAGCACCTGATGGATCTTAAGAATGATCCCATGTGAGCTTCCAAAACCAGAATGGCAAAAAATATCATTCATTGTGGATGAAGACTCTTGCCTTCCTCTGTTAGGTTCCTGCACTCCAACAAATGAGAATAGCGATTCTGTGAGTCAAATGAGTTCTTCAAAGACCTGCAGAGGTGCTTGTGTTTTCGCATGACTCTAAATCACCTAAAGAATCGATACCTAAAATCAGTAGCCCTCAAATTGGAGAAACATAGAAGTATTAATGGCAGGCTTATTTGTTCACTCCTGGTTCACAGCAAAGGTGTCCAGGCTACCCTGAATTTAGGCAAATGAGGGGCAAACGAACTGATTTTGGACACTGTCTTGGGCTGCACCCCTCATGGAAACCTGCAGCCAGAGGTTAAGATGATTGACTATATGGAATAAGGTGAGGGCCATGTGGGAGTGTTTTTGTTTTAATGTTGGTCATTTGTGTGGCATTGGAAAAAATGACTGGGTCCACGTGGGCTTGAACTCTGGTGTGATTCCCCTTAGACACTGGGTTTTGGAACTGAACTCAGAGAAGCATTGCCATGAATTTTGTTGGGATTTTAAGAGGCCACGCATGAAAGTCGCTCTTGGAAACTGAGACCTAGGCCCCGGGTAGATTTCCACTGAGGCCTGGGAATCTCAGCAAGGATATCACATGATTTTATTCTTAAAGAAATGGCAGCCATAATTGAGAGTCAAAACACACATGGACCTCACATTGTAGACCTCAATGGGCCTGGCCTAATGTGACGTTTTGTCCATTCTTTGGGAAGCCTTGCCTGTGACAGTTCTCCAGAGATTTCATTGAAATGAGCTTCCTCACCATTTAATGTTTGCCTAATGAATTGAAACCCACAGTGCCTCCAACTTCATGCTTGAAAAATGGCTAGATAAATACCATGAAATTTTTGAAATTCCTATGACCAGGTGGCACTGGAGAAACATTGGATGTCCTGTTGCTGATCATGAGTATACCAGACAGTGCCTTGATTTACTGAGTTTCATGAAAATGGTGTAGAACAGAGATGCCAGTAATTTGGAGCCTGCTGAGTAGTGGGTCTAGAGCAGTGGTGGGGAGGCGTTTGATAAAACATCCGTGGTAGGACCATGTGCATCTACCATTGGATTCCAAATGGCTTGTAACTGACATGGTGCTGCCAGCAGACCCTTATATGTAAAGGCATCTTGTTATATGGAGAGTTTTCAGATTAAAATTAAGAATCAGGTTGATATGGACAAGGGGGCAATGGGGCAAGCTGTGAGAGATAGAAGCCTAGTTGGTGCATTCTCTTGCAGACCCTGACCCACCACACGTGACAGAACTCCCTCCAGCACTGTGTCCCACTTTAGCTGCTAGTATTTCGTGAAACAAATACCAAACTCACAGTGCAGCAGCCTAAACACCACAAAAAGTGGAGGAGGACCAAATGGCTTCACAGTCCACATGGGGAGACGGGGAGACACTTAGTCCCCAGTGGCCTCAGTTTACCTTTAAAGAGAGGATTCAGCACTGCTTCATCTTGTTCATTGTTAAATAAGAAACCATGTCTCCAGGTCACATAGATGCAGACCCAGCTTTGATGGTCTCACTACAAAGGAAGCCAAATCTCATGAAAACAACATATATTTCAAGTGCGGAAGCTCAGAGGCAGTTTCTCAAAAAGTTTTTAGGCCAGCAGAGTTACATGTTTGTGGAGTGTTTACCATGTCCCTTACTTTTGGAAACTCCTAAACCACCTCCAAGGTTGTGAACTCCTGAGCATTTTCCATTCCAGATATGTATTCACTGATTTTGTAACTCTTCTCCTCTAATTGTGTCTTACTTGTGGTGAAGGTAATGTCAAGGCATTGTTTTGGATGAGAGCGGGAGGATATTTGTGCAGCATATATTTACATACACATTGGATTCATTTTCCAATTTGTCATTCGAAGTACTGAATCCCTGACACTAACCCATACCTAGTAGACTAGACTATTCATCCTAATATAATGGGGAAAATTAACCCAACACAATAGAAATACAAGCACTTCAGAGGAGACATGTTCTATAGATGGACTTGACATTTGCATTATATAAGGTAGGGGTTATACATCTAGTCAAATTTTAATTGAAATACTCTGCATGTGTTTTTAAACTTAACAAATATGTGAATACTTGTTTCCAATTTCTGTAGCCTATTCACACATGTATATTTATATGCATATATAGAATCCTACCAGGTATCATAAGTACATTTTTGTAAGGTGGATGTCTTGGCAGATACAAATTGTGAGAAGTGTTCACTCCTCCTAAATGCTGTTGGAAATGAAAATTCAACCTATAAGAGAGCGTCCTAGAAGAACAACATTATACATAAACTCATGTTCAGTAACATAAATATTTTTGCATCTGTGGATGATATATATTTAATGATGAATTTCGATTGGCATTTATATTGGTACTTTTTAATGTCTGTGAGTGTTGTGTGTGTGTGTGTGTGTGTGTGTGTTTGTGTCTGTGTGTGTATAGATATAGATATAGATATACTCTCCAAAGTTTTCCAAATATGAAATATATGTGTCTAGTATACACTCTCTGAATTCATTCATGTTCATGTATGTTGATTTATAATCAACTTTTCACAAGATTATAATCAGAAATATTCATCCACCTGAAATACATATTTGTTTCCTAGTACTGACTACTAACTTCAGTGAAGGGTGCATACAAATCCTAATTATTCTACAGTATCTGACCCAGTCTAACATCAATGCAAGTAGACTCCTATGGGACATGATATGTAATTTGTCATTCATTTGTATTCGACACTGGTACATTATTGTTTCTTCAGTTTTTGCACATCATAGGATATACATTTCATCCACAAGTTCACAAATTAATAGGCATTTGTTTCAACATTAATCACTTCTTGCTTCAGAACACATGTATTGTCAGGGTTTCTTGACTGGTCTTTTCATGAGACTTCTTTCCAAACACATTATTTTGAATTTCCATAATCATTTTGAAGCAAAACTCACACACTCTTCATGATAAACCAAAACACTAATATTTCCATTAGATATATAACTGGTTGGAATGAATGATTGTATATCAATATACAATTTCCTTTTATTTTTCAGATATCAGTTCAATTCATTATTTAAAGTCCAAAAAAGTTATATTATTTATTCACAGTATGGTCTATTCGTGGTTTTTCTCTATGTTCATAGAAACAGGGTACACCTATTTGTACCCCCGATTCTAATTTTACATCTTCAATATATTGCTCCCAGAAATGGTGAAAGAAATACTCATGTCACCTATTATCACAGTAATATTCTGGACAAAAAATGGAAAGGTCACACTTATGATTGTACCAAAGCCTAAATGGAAAGTGAACATGGATTTCTAAAAACATCCATGTCCAGGTTGCCTAATGCTGTCAATTGTCACTCCTATTGGTGACTACATATTTGTTTTTTCTTAATTTATATATTGAAACTCAACCCTGTTGAAAATGTCTAATTCTATCCCTCACTTTATACTTTGCCTGATTTCGTAATGTTTCCATTGATATCTGCTTTTCTACATATTTTCCCCAGTTCAACATAGTGTCTGACTCTTCATATGTGCTGACATTTACATTCACTCTATAACCAAAAGTCTATTGCTAAAGAACTTTTGGTCCAAATCCTATACTCACTCGTCTTCCTAAACCTACCGACTATCTTCCTAATCCTACTGAATATCCCTTTTTGACTGGATGTTCTCTTCTAAATTCAATCATCCAATGCACAAGGTCCTATGCCATTGTATATCAAATTATCTGAGACATCTTTGCAGAACATAATTCAAAGCTAAGTATCCCAATCAAGGGCAAAACCCTTCTGGGCTTCAAAGCATACCTAGATTTCTTTTTTCATACTTATATTTCACCTCTATATTCTTGTAAATATTGCAGGTTCCCAATCCCATTATTCATCGCACAGAATCATTCGTCACCAAATCAAACCTGTTTTTACCCCAAGTATACACTGTTCCCTCAATCATTTTACAGAAGAGCAGGGACAGAGGGGTTCTTACAATACAGGAAAGTTGGGGATCTTCCACCAGATGAGAACCTCAAATGTCCATGCACAAATGATACCTGGAGAAGTTGTAGGCAGGTATGAAGCACCTGAGAGATCAAAAGTCATCTTCCATGGCAAACAACCTGGTCAGGATGAAGGGATGTGTCTGAATCTGCCTCTCTCTTCTTATTGTAGACAAGGTGGAACAATCCAGGCCTGAGTGGAGAGCTGTTCCCGGGTGCCAATGGTTGATATACATTCTACCTTATGAAAGTGTCACAGGAAGTAGGGGAAACCTCCATCTTATGTAACCCTTGGAAGCAACTGTTAGGACAAAGTGGTTGCCAAGGCAGTGACCTCATTCAGTTCCAAAGAATGTGACATACCTCATTTCCTTGGTGATGGAACTCTCTGAACTTGGTATCCAAGAAGCCAGGCACCCAGAGGCAGTCCCAGTCCCAGGCCCAGTGGGCTCACTTGTTTGGATTTACCAAGGACAGAGTCAGTTTCTTGGTACCTAATGATGTGAGGATGGCCAAATGCCAGGAGAGCTCTGAAGATGGACCTTTCCTGAGAAAACAGGTAGTGGCTAACCACTTTTTCCTGACATCTTCACAGAGTTGGTCAAGGAAACAAGATCTGAGAGAAGACAGGCCATTTCGGGGGAACATGGTATGGCCCACCATTCAGAGGACACTCCGGATAGTCACAGACCTACTTGGGGGAAGGAGGTGCCTTTGTGGGAGTGGGTGTGGGTTTGTTGTTTTGTCTCATGTTATGAGAATAGATCAAAAAGGCGGTTTGTTTGGTTTGGAGCAGACAGTTTCTAGTAAGTCATTTGACAAGGCGAGTGTTTCTGTTTATGTGTATCCCACTGTGTCCGTTGTTGTAGACATTAGAAAAGAGAATGCATTAATGGATGTGTCCTGTCTAGTATAAATCTTCCCATAATTCATCCTGCCCAACATATGAATGGACTGCAGCTTGTCTTATCGATGTGCAACACCTGCTATCTTTCTAAGTTGTTGTTTTCTTCCTGAATTCTGGCCACTCTCCAGAATGGGCTCAGGGATTTGTGTCCAAAATATGTACCACCTCCAAGCTCTGTGACATGGCCATGTACTGGATAGCTGAAGAGAATGGCGAGCATCTCAAAAAACTCAGATTTCTGTGTGACCAGGAAAGTCTCAGTGCAAAAACCCTGCTTTGGGCCTTTTGCTTACTTATTGTTTTGTTGAACTGAATGTCAGGAAGGTCTTTGCCTCAGGCCACCCCTTTGTGAAGCTTGAAGAAAACTGTTTTCAAATGGAAATGAATGGGCCTCACCTGTGGCTCTTTGTTTAATTGCTTTGGAAATGGATGTGTCTTTATCAGCCTCTTGGACCTGTGTGTGGCTGTGAATTAGATTCTCAGCACCTGATGGATCTTAAGAATGATCCCATGTTAGCTTCCAAAACCAAAATGGCAAAAAAATATCATTCATTGTGGATGAAGTCTCTTGCCTTCCTCTGTTAGGTTCCTGCACTCCAACAAATGAGAATAGGGATTCTTTGGATCAAATGAGTTCTTAAAGCCCTGCAGAGGTGCTTGTGTTTTCGCATGACTCTAAATCACCTAAAGAATCCATACCTAAAATCATTAGGCCTCAAATTGGAGAAACACAGAAGTATTAATGGCAGGCTTATTTGTTCACTCCTGGTTCACAGCAACGGTGTCCAGGCTACCCTGACTTTAGGCAAATGAGGGGCAAACGAGCTGATTTTGGACACTGTCTTGGGCTGCACCCCTCATGGAAACCTCCAGCCAGATGTTAAAATGATTGACTATATGGAATAAGGTGAGGGCCATGTGGGAGTGTTTTGGTTTTAATGTTGGTCATTTGTGTGGCATGGAAAAAATGACTGGTTCCACGTGGGCTTGAACTCTGGTGTGATTCCCCTTAAACACTGGGTTTTGGAACTGAACTCAGAGAAGCATTGCTTTGAATTTTGTTGGGATTTTAAGAGGCCACGCATGAAAGTCGCTCTTGGAAACTGAGACCTAGGCCCCGGGCAGATTTCCACAGAGGCCTGGGAATCTCAGCAAGGATATCACATGATTTTATTCTTAAAGAAATGGCAGCCATAGTTGAGAGTCAAAACACACATGCACCTCACATTGTAGACCTCAATGGGCCTGGCCTAATGTGACCTTTTGTCCATTCTTTGGGAAGCCTTGCCTGTGAGATTTCTCCAGAGATTTCATTGAAATGAGCTTAATCACCATTTAATGTTTGCTGAATGAATTGAAACCCACAGTGCCTCCAACGTCATGCTTGAAAAATGGTTAGATAAATACCATGAAATTTTTGAAATTCCTATGACCAGGTGGCACTGGAGAAACATTGGATGTCCTATTGCTGATCATGAGTATACCAGACAGTGCCTTGATTTACTGAGTTTCATGAAAATGGTGTAGAACAGAGATGCCAGTAAGTTGGAGCCTGCTGAGTAGTGGGTCTAGAGCAGTGCTGGGGAGGTGTTTGATAAAACATCCGTGGTAGGGCCATGTGGATCTACCATTGGATTCCAAATGGCTTGTAACTGACATGGTGCTGCCAGCAGACCCTTATATGTAAAGGCATCTTGTTATATGGAGAGTTTTAAGAGGAAAATTAAGAATCAGGTTGATATGGACAAGGGGGCAATGGGGCAAGCTGTGAGAGATAGAAGCCTAGTTGGTGCATTCTCTTGCAGACCCTGACCCACCACACGTGACAGAACTCCCTCCAGCACTGTGTCCCAGTTTAGCTGCTAGTATTTCGTGAAACAAATACCAAACTCACAGTGCAGCAGCCTAAACACCACAAAAAGTGGAGGAGGACCAAATGGCTTCACAGTCCACACGGGGAGACGGGGAGACACTTAGTCCCCAGTGGCCTCAGTTTACCTATAAAGAGAGGATTCAACACTGCTTCATCTTGTTCATTGGAAAATAAGAAACCATGTCCTCCAGGTCACATAGATGCAGACCCAGCTTTGATGGTCTCACTACAAAGGAAGCCAAATCTCATGAAAACAACATATATTTCAAGTGCGGAAGCTCAGAGGCAGTTTCTCAAACAGTTTTAGGCCAGCAGAGTTACATGTTTGTGGAGTGTTTACCATGTCCCTTACTTTTGGAAACTCCTAAACCACCTCCAAGGTTGTGAACTCCTGAGCATTTTCCATTCCAGATATGTATTCACTGATTGTGTAACTCTTCTCCTCTAATTGTGTCTTACTTGGGGTGAAGGTAATGTCAAGGCATTGTTTTGGATGAGAGCGGGAGGATATTTTGTGCAGCATATATTTACATACACATTGGATTCATTTTCCAATTTTTCATTCGAAGTACTGAATCCCTGACACTAACCCATACCTAGTAGACTCAGACTATTCATCATAATATAATGGGGAAAATTAACCCAACACAATAGAAATACAAGCACTTCAGAGGAGACATGTTCTATAGTTGGACTTCACCTTTGCATTATATAAGGTAGAGTTATACATTTAGTCAAATTTTAATTGAAATATTCTCCATGTGTTTGAAACTTAACAAATATTTGAATACTTGTTTCCAATTTCTGTAGCCTATTCACACATGTATATTTATATGCATATATAGAATCCTACCAGGTATCACACGTACATTTTTGTAAGGTGGATGTCTTGGCAGATACAAATTGTGAGAAGTGTTCACTCCTCCTAAATGCTGTTGGAAATGAAAATTCAACCTATAAGAGAGCGTCCTAGAAGAACAACATTATACATAAACTCATGTTCAGTAACATAAATATTTTTGCATCTGTGGATGATATATATTTACTGATGAATTTCGATTGGCATTTATATTGGTACTTTTTAATGTCTGTGAGTGTTGTGTGTGTGTGTGTGTGTGTGTATAGATATAGATATAGATATACTATCCAAAGTTTTCCAAATATGAAATATATGTATCTAGTACACATTCTATAAATTCATTCATGTTCATGTATGTTGATTTATAATCAACTTTTCACAAGATTATAATCAGAAATATTCATCCACCTGAAATACATATTTGTTTCCTAGTACTGACTACTAACTTCAGTGAAGGGTGCATACAAATCCTAATTATTCTACAGTATCTGACCCAGTCTAACATCAATGCAAGTAGACTCCTATGGGACATGATATGTAATTTGTCATTCATTTGTATTCGACACTGGTACATTATTGTTTCTTCAGTTTTTGCACATCATAGGATATACATTTCATCCACAAGTTCACAAATTAATAGGCATTTGTTTCAACATTAATCACTTCTTGCTTCAGAACACATGTATTGTCAGGGTTTCTTGACTGGTCTTTTCATGAGACTTCTTTCCAAACACATTATTTTGAATT
This sequence comes from Callospermophilus lateralis, assembly GCF_048772815.1. Classification (NCBI taxonomy): domain Eukaryota; kingdom Metazoa; phylum Chordata; class Mammalia; order Rodentia; family Sciuridae; genus Callospermophilus; species Callospermophilus lateralis. Next base: position 36,077 of record NW_027512540.1, on the reverse strand, counting down.
TCCATAATCATTTTGAAGCAAAACTCACACACTCTTCATGATAAACCAAAACACTAATATTTCCATTAGATATATAACTGGTTGGAATGAATGATTGTATATCAATATACAATTTCCTTTTATTTTTCAGATATCAGTTCAATTCATTATTTAAAGTTCAAAAATTTATATTATTTATTCACAGTATGGTCTATTCGTGATTTTTCTCTATGTTCATAGAAACAGGGTACACCTATTTGCACCCCCGATTCTAATTTTACATCTTCAATATATTGCTCCCAGAAATGGTGAAAGAAATACTCATGTCACCTCATTATCACAGTAATATTCTGGACAAAAAATGGAAAGGTCACACTTATGATTGTACCAAAGCCTAAATGGAAAGTGAACATGGATTTCTAAAAACATCCATGTCCAGGTTGCCTAATGCTGTCAATTGTCAATCCTTTTGGTGACTACATATTTGTTTTTTCCTAATTTATATATTGAAACTCAACCCTGTTGAAAATGTCTAATTCTATCCCTCACTTTATACTTTGCCTGATTTCGTAATGTTTCCATTGATATCTGCTTTTCTACAAATTTTCCCCAGTTCAACATAGTGTCTGACTCTTCATATGTGCTGATATTTACATTCACTCTATAACCAAAAGTCTATTGCTAAAGAACTTTTGGTCCAAATCCTATACTCACTCGTCTTCCTAAACCTACCGACTATCTTCCTAATCCTACTGAATATCCCTATTTGACTGGATGTTCTCTTCTAAATTCAATCATCCAATGTACAAGGTCCTATGCCATTGTATATCAAATTATCTGAGACATCTTTGCAGAACATAATTCAAAGCTAAGTATCCCAATCAAGGGCAAAACCCTTCTGGGCTTCAAAGCATACCTAGATTTCTTTTTTCATACTTATATTTCACCTCTATATTCTTGTAAATATTGCAGGTTCCCAATCCCATTATTCATCGCACAGAATCATTCGTCACCAAATCAACCTCTTTTTAACCCCAAGTATCCACTGTTCCCTCAATCATTTTACAGAAGAGCAGGGACAGAGGGGTTCTTACAATACAGGAAAGTTGGGGATCTTCCACCATATGAGAACCTCAAATGTCCATGCACAAATGATACCTGGAGAAGTTGTAGGCATGTATGAAGCACCTGAGAGAGCAAAAGTCATCTTCCATGGCAAACAACCTGGTCAGGATGAAGGGATGTGTCTGAATCTGCCACTCTCTTCTTACTGTAGACAAGGTTGAACAATCCATTCCTGAGTGGAGAGCTGTTCCCGGGTGCCAATGGTTGATATACATTCTACCTTATGAAAGTGTCACAGGAAGTAGGGGAAACCTCCATCTTATGTAACCATTGGAAGCAACTGTTAGGACAAAGTGGTTGCCAAGGCAGTGACCTCATTCAGTTCCAAAGAATGTGACATACCTCATTTCCTTGGTGATGGAACTCTCTGAACTTGGTATCCAAAAAGCCAGGCACCCAGAGGCAGTCCCAGTCCCAGGCCCAGTGGGCCACTTGTTTGGATTTACCAAGGACAGAGTCAGTTTTCTTGGTACCTAATGATGTGAGGATGGCCAAATGCCAGGAGAGCTCTGAAGATGGACCTTTCCTGAGAAAACAGGTAGTGGCTAACCACTTTTTCCTGACATCTTCACAGAGTTGGTCAAGGAAAGTAGATCTGAGAGAAGACAGGCCATTTCGGGGGAACATAGTATGGCCCACCAGTCAGAGGACACTCCGGATAGTCACAGACCTACTTGGGGGAAGGAGGTGCCTTTGTGGGAGTGGGTGTGGGTTTGTTGTTTTGTCTCATGTTCTGAGAATAGATCGAAAAGGCGGTTTGTTTGGTTTGGAGCAGACAGTTTCTAGTAAGTCATTTGACAAGGCGAGTGTTTCTGTTTATGTGTATCCCACTGTGTCCGTTGTTGTAGACATTAGAAAAGAGAATGCATTAATGGATGTGTCCTGTCTAGTATAAATCTTCCCATAATTCATCCTGCCCAACATATGAATGGACTGCAGCTTGTCTTATCGATGTGCAACACCTGCTATCTTTTTAAGTTGTTGTTTTCTTCCTGAATTCTGGCCACTCTCCAGAATGGGCTCAGGGATTTGTGTCCAAAATATGTACCACCTCCAAGCTCTGTGACATGGCCATGTAAAGGATAGTTGAAGAGAATGGCGAGCATCTCAGAAACCTCAGATATCAGTGTGACCAGGAAATTCTTAGTGCAGAAACACTGCTTTGGGCTTTTTGCTTACTTATTGTTGTGTTGCACTGAATGTCAGGAAGGTCTTTGCCTCAGGCCACCCCTTTGTGAAGCCTGAAGAAAACAGTTTTCAAATGGAAATGAATGGGCCTCACCTGTGGTTCTTTGCTTAATTGCTTTGGAAAGGGATGTGTCTTTATCAGCCTCTTGGTCCTGTGTGTGGCTGTGACTTAGATTCTCAGCACCTGATGGATCTTAAGAATGATCCCATGTGACCTTCCAAAACCAAAATGGCAATAAATATCACTCATTGTGGATGAAGACTCTTGCCTTCCTCTGTTGGGTTCCTGCACTCCAACAAATATGAATAGGGATTCTGTGAGTCAAATGAGTTCTTCAAAGCCCTGCAGAGGTGCTTGTGTTTTCGCATGACTCTAAATCACCAAAAGAATCGATACCTAAAATCAGTAGCCCTCAAATTGGAGAAACATAGAAGTATTAACGGCAGGCTTATTTGTTCACTCCTGGTTCACAGCCACGGTGTCCAGGCTACCCTGACTTTAGGCAAATGAGGGGCAAACGAGCTGATTTTGGACACTGTCTTGGGTGCACCCCTCTTGGAAACCTCCAGCCAGAGTTTAAGATGATTGACTATATGGAATAAGGTGAGGGCCATGTGGGAGTGTTTTGGTTTTAATGTTGGTCATTTGTGTGGCATTGGAAAAAATGACTGGTTCCACGTGGGTTTGAACTCTGGTGTGATTCCCCTTAAACACTGGGTTTTGGAACTGAACTCAGAGAAGCATTGCTATGAATTTTGTTGGGATTTTAAGAGGCCACGCATGAAAGTCGCTCTTGGAAACTGAGACCTAGGCCCCGGGTAGATTTCCACAGAGGCCTGGGAATCTCAGCAAGGATATCACATGATTTTATTCTTAAAGAAATGGCAGCCATAGTTGAGAGTCAAAACACACATGCACCTCACATTGTAGACCTCAATGGGCCTGGCCTAATGTGACCTTTTGTCCATTCTTTGGGAAGCCTTGCCTGTGAGATTTCTCCAGAGATTTCATTGAAATGAGCTTCCTCACCATTTAATGTTTGCTGAATGAATTGAAACCCACAGTGCCTCCAACTTCATGCTTGAAAAATGGCTAGATAAATACCATGAAATTTTTGAAATTCCTATGACCAGGTGGCACTGGAGAAACATTGGATGTCCTATGCTGATCATGAGTATACCAGACAGTGCCTTGATTTACTGAGTTTCATGAAAATGGTGTAGAAAAGAGATGCCAGTAAGTTGGAGCCTGCTGAGTAGTGGGTCTAGAGCAGTGCTGGGGAGGTGTTTGATAAAACATCCGTGGTAGGGCCATGTGGATCTACCATTGGATTCCAAATGGCTTGTAACTGACATGGTGCTGCCAGCAGACCCTTATATGTAAAGGCATCTTGTTATATGGAGAGTTTTAAGAGGAAAATTAAGAATCAGGTTGATATGGACAAGGGGGCAATGGGGCAAACTGTGACAGATAGAAGCCTAGTTGGTGCATTCTCTTGCAGACCCTGACCCACCACACGTGACAGAACTCCCTCCAGCACTGTGTCCCACTTTAGCTGCTAGTATTTCGTGAAACAAATACCAAACTCACAGTGCAGCAGCCTAAAAACCACAAAAAGTGGAGGAGGACCAAATGGCTTCACAGTCCACACGGGGAGACGGGGAGACACTTAGTCCCCAGTGGCTTCAGTTTACCTATAAAGAGAGGATTCAGCACTGCTTCATCTTGTTCATTGGAAAATAAGAAACCATGTCCTCCAGGTCACACAGATGCAGACCCAGCTTTGATGGTCTCACTACAAAGGAAGCCAGATCTCATGAAAACAACATATATTTCAAGTGCGGAAGCTCAGAGGCAGTTTCTCAAACAGTTTTTAGGCCAGCAGAGTTACATGTTTGTGGAGTGTTTACCATGTCCCTTACTTTTGGAAACTCCTAAACCACCTCCAAGGTTGTGAACTCCTGAGCATTTTCCATTCCAGATATGTATTCACTGATTGTGTAACTCTTCTCCTCTAATTGTGTCTTACTTGGGGTGAAGGTAATGTCAAGGCATTGTTTTGGATGAGAGCGGGAGGATATTTGTGCAGCATATATTTACATACACATTGGATTCATTTTCCAATTTTCCATTTGAAGTACTGAATCCCGGACACTAAAACTTACCTAGTAGACTCAGACTATTCATCCTAATATAATGGGGAAATTTAACCAAACACAATAGAAATACAAGCACTTCAGAGGAGACATGTTGTATAGTTGGACTTGACATTTGCATTATATAAGGTAGGAGTTATAAATCTCGTCAAATTTTAATTGAAATATTCTCCATCTCTTTTTAAACTTAACAAATATGTGAATTCTTGTTTCCTTTTTCTGTAGCCTATTCACACATGTATATTTATATGCATATATAGAATCCTAAAAGGTATCACACATACATTTTTGTGAGGTGGCTGTCTTGGCAGATACAAAATGTGAGAAGTGTTCACTCCTCCTAAATGCTGTTGGAAATGAAAATTCAACCTATAGGAGAACGTCCTAGTAGAACAAAATTATGCATAAACTCATGTTCAGTAAAATAAATATTTTTGCATCTGTGGATGATATATATTTACTGATGAATTTCGATTGGCATTTATATTGGTACTTTTTAATGTCTGTGAATGTTGTGTGTGTGTGTGTGTGTGTGTCTGTGTGTGTGTGTGCCTGTGTGTGTGTGTGTGTCTGTGTGTGTATAGACATAGATATATATATACTCTCCAAATTTTTCAAAATATGAAAAAATGTGTCTAATATATACTCCCTAAATTCATTCATGTACATGTATGTGGATTTATAATCAACTTTTCACAAGATCATAATCAGAAATATTCATCCACCTGAAATACATATTTGTTTCATAGTTCTGAAACCTAACTTCAGTGAATGGTGCATACAAACCCTAATTACTCTACAGTAACTGACCCAGTCTAACATCAATGCAAGTAGACTCCTATGGGACATGATATGTAATTTGTCATTCATTTGTATTCGACACTGGTACATTATTGTTTCTTCAGTTTTTGCACATCATAGGATATACATTGCATCCACAAGTTCACAAATTAATAGGCATTTGTTTCAAATTTAATCACTTCTTGCTTCAGAACACATGTATTGTCAGGGTTTCTTGACTGGTCTTTTCAGCAGACTTCTTTCCAAACACATAATTTTGAATTTCCATAATCATTTTGAAGCAAAACTCACACACTCTTCATGATAAACCAAAACACTAATATTTCCAATAGATATATAACTGGTTGGAATGAATGATTGTATATCAATATACGATTTCCTTTAATTTTTCAGATATCAGTTCAATTCATTATTTAAAGTTGAAAAAAATATATTATTTATTCACAGTATGGTCTATTCATGCTTTTTTTCTATGTTCATAGAAACAGGGTACACCTCTTTGTACCCCGATTCTAATATTACATCTTCAATATATTGCTCCCAGAAATGGTGAAAGAAATACTCGTGTCACCTCATTATCACAGTAATATTCTGGACAAAAAATGGAAAGGTCACACTTATGATTGTACCAAAGCCTAAATGGAAAGTGAACATGGATTTCTAAAAACATCCATGTCCAGGTTGCCTAATGCTGTCAATTGTCAATCCTATTGGTGACTACATATTTGTTTTTTTCCTATTTATATATTCAAACTCAACACTGTTGAAAATGTCTAATTCTATCCCTCACTTTATACTTTGCCTGATTTCGTAATGTTTCTATTGATATCTGCTTTTCTATATATTTTCCACAGTTCAACATAGTGACTGACTCTTCATATGTGCTGACATTTACATTCACTCTATAACCAAAAGTCTATTGCTAAAGAACTTTTGGTCCAAATCCTGTACTCACTCTTCTTCCTAAACCTACTGACTATCTTCCTAATCCTACTGAATATCCCTTTTTGACCTGATGTTCTCTTCTAAATTCTATCATCCAATGTACAACGTCCTATGCCATTATAATTCGAATTATCTGAGACATCTTTGCAGAACATAATTCAAAGCTAAGTATCCCAATCAAGGGCAAAACCCTTCTGGGCTTCAAATCATACCTAGATTTCTGTTTTCATACTTATATTTCACCTCTATATTCTTGTAAATATTGCAGGTTCCCAATCCCATTATTCATCGCACAGAATCATTCGTCACCAAATCAAACCTGTTTTTAACCCCAAGTATACACTGTTCCCTCAATCATTTTACAGAAGAGCAGGGACAGAGGGGTTCTTACAATACAGGAAAGTTGGGGATCTTCCACCAGATGAGAACCTCAAATGTCCATGCACAAATGATACCTGGAGAAGTTGTAGGCAGGTATGAAGCACCTGAGAGAGCAAAAGTCATCTTCCATGGCAAACAACCTGGTCAGGATGAAGGGATGTGTCTGAATCTGCCTCTCTCTTCTTACTATAGACAAGGTGGAACAATCCAGGCCTGAGTGGAGAGCTGTTCCCGGGTGCCAATGGTTGATATACATTCTACCTTATGAAAGTGTCACAGGAAGTAGGGGAAACCTCCATCTTATGTAACCCTTGGAAGCAACTGTTAGGACAAAGTGGTTGCCAAGGCAGTGACCTCATTCAGTTCCAAAGAATGTGACATACCTCATTTGCTTGGTGATGGAACTCTCTGAACTTGGTATCCAAGAAGCCAGGCACCCAGAGGCAGTCCCAGTCCCAGGCCCAGTGGGCTCATTTGTTTGGATTTACCAAGGACAGAGTCAGTTTTCTTGGTACCTAATGATGTGAGGATGGCCAAATGCCAGGAGAGCTCTGAAGATGGACCTTTCCTGAGAGAACAGGTAGTGGCTAACCACTTTTTCCTGACATCTTCACAGAGTTGGTCAAGGAAATATGATCTGAGAGAAGACAGGCCATGTCGGGGGAACATAGTATGGCCCACCAGTCAGAGGATACTTCGGATAGTCAAAGACCTACTTGGGGGCAGGAGGTGCCTTTGTGGGAGTGGGTGTGGGTTTGTTGTTTTGTCTCATGTTCTGAGAATAGATAGGAAAGGCGTTTTGTTTGGTTTGGAGTGGACAGTTTCTAGTAAGTCATTTGACAAGGCGAGTGTTTCTGTTTCTGTGTATCCCACTGTGTCCGTTGTTGTAGACATTAGAAAAGAGAATGCATTAATGGATGTGTCCTGTCTAGTATAAATCTTCCCTATAATTCATCCTGCAAAATATATGAATGGACTTCAGCTTGTCTTATCGATGTGCAACACCTGCTATCTTTCTAAGTTGTTGTTTTCTTCCTGAATTCTGGCCACTCTCCAGAATAGGCTTATGGATTTGTGTCCAAAATATGTACCACCTCCAAGCTCTGTGACATGGCCATGTACTGGATAGTTGAAGAGAATGGCGAGCATCTCAGAAAACTCAGATATCAGTGGGACCAGGAAAGTCTCAGTGCAGAAACACTGCTTTGGGCTTTTTGCTTACTTATTGTTGTGTTGCACTGAATGTCAGGAAGGTCTTTGCCTCAGGCCACCCCTTTGTGAAGCCTGAAGAAAACAGTTTTCAAATGGAAATGAATGGGCCTCACCTGTGGCTCTTATCTTAATTGCTTTGGAAAGGGATGTGTCTTTATCAGCCTCTTGGACCTGTGTGTGGCTGTGGCTTAGATTCTCAGCACCTGATGGATCTTAAGAATGATCCCATGTGAGCTTCCAAAACCACAATGGCAAAAAATATCATTCATTTTGGATGAAGTCTCTTGCCTTTCTCTGTTAGGTTGCTGCACTCCATCAAATGAGAATAGGGATTATTTGGGTCAAATGAGTTCTTCAAAGCCCTGCAGAGGTGCTTGTGTTCTCGCTTGACTCTAAATCACCTAAAGAATTGATACCTAAAATCAGTAGACCTCAAATTGGAGAAACATAGAAGTATTAACGGCAGGTTTATTTGTTCACTCCTTGTTCACAGAAACGGTGTCCAGCCTGCCCTGACTTTAGGCAAATGAGGGGCAAACGAGCTGATTTTGGACACTGTCTTGGGCTGCGCCCCTCATGGAAACCTCCAGCCAGATGTTAAGATGATTGGCTATATGGAATAAGATGAGGGCTATGTGGGAGTGTTTTGGTTTTAATGTTGCTCATTTGTGTGGCATTGGAATAAATGACTGCGTCCATGTGGGCTTGAACTCTGGTGTGATTCCCCTTAGATACTGGGTTTTGGAACTGAACTCAGAGAAGCATTGCCATGAATTTTGTTGGGATTTTAAGAGGCCATGCATGAAAGTCGCTCTTGGAAACTGAGACCTAGGCCCCGGGTGGATTTCCAAAGAGGCCTGGGAATCTCAGCAAGGATATCACATGATTTTATCTTTAAAGAAATGGCAGCCATAGTTGAGAGTCAAAACACACATGGACCTCACATTATAGACCTCAATGGGCCTCGCCTAATGTGACCTTTTGTCCACTCTTTGGGAAGCCTTGCCTGTGAGAGTTCTCCAGAGATTTTATTGAAATGAGCTTCCTCACCATTTAATCTTTGCTGAATGAATTGAAACCCACAGTGCCTCCAACTTCATGCTTGAAAAATGGCTAGATAAAAACCATGAAATTTTTGAAATACCTATGACCAGGTGGCACTGGAGAAACATTGGATGTCCTTTTGCTGATCATGATTATACCAGACAGTGCCTTGATTTACTGAGTTTCATGAAAATGGTGTAGAACAGAGATGCCAGTAGTTTGTAGCCTGCTGAGTAGTGGGTCTAGAGCAGTGGTGGGGAGGCGTTTGATAAAACATTCGTGGAAGGGCCTTTTGGATCTACCATTGGATTCCAAATGGCTTGTAACTGACATGGTGCAGCCAGCAGACCCTTATATGTAAAGGCATCTTGTTATATGGAGAGTTTTCAGAGGAAAATTAAGAATCAGGTTGATATGGAAAAAGGGGGCAATGGGGAAAGCTGTGAGAGATAGAAGCCTAGTTGGTGCATTCTCTTGCAGACCCTGACCCACCACACGTGACAGAACTCCCTCCAGCACTGTGTCCCAGTTTAGCTCCTAGTATTTCGTGAAACAAATACCAAACTCACGTGCAGCAGCAAAAACTCCACAAAAAATGGAGGAGGACCAAATGGCTTCACAGTCCACACAGGGAGACACTAAGTCCCCAGTGGCCTCAGTTTACTTACAAAGAGAGGATTCAGCACTGCTTCATCTTGTTCATTGGAAAATAAGAAACCATGTCCTCCAGGTCACATAGATGTAGACCCAGCTTTGATGGTCTCACTACAAAGGAAGCCAAATCTCCTGAAAACAACATATATTTCAAGTGCGGAAGCTCAGAGGCAGTTTCTCAAAAAGTTTTTAGGCCAGCAGAGCTCCATGTTTGTGGAGTGTTTACCCTGTCCCTTACTTTTTGAAACTCCTCTACCACCTACAGAATGTGAACTCCTTAGCATTTTCCATTCCAGATATGTATTCACTGATTTTGTAACTCTTCTCCTCTAGTTGTGTCTTACTTGTGGTGAAGGTAATGTCAAGGCATTGTTCTGGATGAGAGCGGGAGGATATTTGTGCAGCGTATATTTACATACACATTGGATTCATTTTCCAATTTTTCATTTGAAGTACTGAATCCCTGACACTAACCCATACCTAGTAGACTCAGACTATTCATCCTAATATAATGGGGAAAATTAACCCAACACAATAGAAATACAAGCACTTCAGAGGAGACATGTTGTATAGTTGGACTTGACATTTGCCTTATATAAGGTTGGAGTTATAAATCTAGTCAAATTTTAATTGAAATATTGTCCATGTGTTTTTAAACTTAACAAATATGTGAATTCTTGTTTCCCTTTTCTGTAGCCTATTCACACATGTATATTTATATGCATATATAGAATCCTACCAGGTATCACACGTACATTTTTGTGAGGTGGCTGTCTTGGCAGATACAAATTGTGAGAAGAGTTCACTCCTCCTAAATGCTTTTGGAAATGAAAATTCAACCTATAGGAGAGCGTCCTATTAGAAAAACATTATATATAAACTCATGTTCAGTAAAATAAATATTTTTTGCATTTGTGGATGATATATATTTACTGATGAATTTCGATTGGCATTTATATTGGTACTTTTTAATGTCTGTGAGTGTTGTGTGTGTGTGTGTGTGTGTGTGTGTGTATATATATATATATATATATAGATAGATAGATATACATATAGATATAGATATATAGATATAAATATAGATATACTCTACAAATTTTTCAAAGTATGAAATATATGTGTCTTATTTTGCACTTCCTAAAATTTTCATATTCATGAATGTGGATTTATAATTATCTTTTCACAAGATTATTCTCAGAAACATTCATATACCCTACGAGACTCTTACCACTAATACTAATATAATGGAGAAAAAGAACCCAAACAGAATAGATACAAGCATTTCAGAAGAGACATGGTGTATAGTTGGACTTGCCTTTTGCATAATATAAGGTAGGAGTTATAAATCTATTCAATTTATTGAAATTATTTTCCTTGTGTTATTTTTTTTGACACAACACAAAATTTAATCTTTGAAAAATAAATAAAATTGACACTTCCTTAACCAAGCTAATGAAGAAAAAAAACCTCAAATTACTAAAATTAAGGATCATAAAGGAACTTTTACAGAGTACACAACTAAAATACAGAGAATAATTGAAAACTAATTTGAAAATTTATAGTCTAATAAATTAAAATACAATGATGACATCAATAAAATTTTAGAGATATACCCAAACTTAATTAGTAGGACGTGAACAATTTAAACAAATCAATTTCAAGCAATGAAATAGAAGTTGCTGTCAACAGCCTACCAATCAAGCAAAGCCCAGGAACAGACAGATTCTCAGCCATGTTCTACAAGACCTTCAAAGAAGCATTCATCACAATACTCCTCAAATTATTCCATAAAATAGAGAAGGATGGAACTCCTCCAAACTCATTCCATGAGGCTATTATCACTCACATACCAAAATCAGACAAAAACACATCAAGGAAAGAAATCTTCAGAGCAATATTCCTGACAAAGATATATACAAAAATTCTCAATAAAATTCTTTTTTTTAAGCCAAAGTTAATCAAAAGGGATAAAGAGGGACACTACACACTATTCCATGTGTTTTTAAAGTTAAGAAATATATGAATTCCTGTCTCCCTTTCTCTGTAGCCTATTAAGCACATGTATTTTTATATGCACAAATAGAATCCTACCTGGTTTCACACATACATTCTTGTAAGGTGGCTGACTTGGCAGATGCTATTTGTGAGAAGAGATCACTCCTCCTAAACGCTGTTGGTACAGAAAATTCAACCCATGGGTGAGCTTCCTAGATGAACAACATTATACATACATCCATGTTCAGTAAAATGAATATTTTGGGATATGCGGATGAGTTATTTTTCATGATGAATTTCGATTGACATATATATTGCGACATTATAATGTGTGTGTGTTTGTCTCTCTCTCTCTCTCTCTCTCTCTCTCTCTCTCTCTCTATATATATATATATATATATATATATATATATATATATATATATATATATAGTCTCCAGATTTTCCAAAATATGAAATATATGTCTTCTTATACACCACCTGAATTCATTCATATTCATATATGTGGATTTATAATCAACTTTTAACAAGTTTATTCTCAGAAATATACATCCACTGAAATACATATTTGTTTCCTAGTACTGAAAACTAAATTCAGGGAAGGGTTCATACAAATCCTAATATTTCTAGACTAACTGACCAAGTTTAACATCAATGCAAATACATTCCTATTGGATATGATGTGTTTTTTAAAGTTCATTTTTATTCAAACTTGGTGCATTATTATTTATTCAGTTTATGGACATCATAAAATATATCCTTTCATTCACAAGTTCACAAATTTATAAATATTTGGTTTACTTTCAATCACTTCCTCCTTCGGAACACATATATTCCTCTATGTTTCTTGACTGGTCTTTTCACTAGACTTCTTTCTAAACACATTATTTTCGATTCCATTATCATTTTTGAAGCAAAACTCACACACTATTCATGATAAACGGTAACCCTAATAATACCATTAGATATATAACTTGTTGGAATGAATGTACATATATCAATATATGATTTCGTCTATATTTTCAGATATTAAAACAATCCATTATGTAAATTTGGAACCAGTCACATAATTTTTTCACAGTATGGTCTATTAATGCATCATCTCTATATTCATCAACACAGGGTAAACCTCTTAGTATCCCCAGTACTAATTTATATGTTTTCAAAATATTGCTCCCAGAAAAGGTGGAAGAAATACTCATGTCACCTGATCTACATATACATATTATCACAGTAATATTCTGGACACAAAATGCAAAGGTCACCATTATGATTGCAATAAAGCCTCAATGGAATGTGAACATGGATTACTAAAAACATCCATGTCCAGTTTGCCTAATGCTCTCAAATGTCAATCCAATTGGTGACTACATTTTTGTTTCTTTTTAAGATTATGTATTCAACCTCAACCCTGTTGAAAATGTCAAATCTTATCACTCACGTTATACTTTGCCTGATTTCCTAATGTCTCTATTGATGTCTGCCTTCCTACATATTTTTCCCAGTTCATCATTGTGCATAACTTTTCACATATGGTGCCATTTATATTCACTCTCTAACCGAAACCTATTGCTAAAGAACTTTTGGTCCAAATCCTAGACTCACTCTTCCTCCTAAACCTACTGACTATCTTTCTAATCCTACACACTATCCCTTTTTCACTGGATGTTCTCTTCTACATTCAATCATCTGAGGTACAGGGTCTTATGCCATTGTATATCAATTTGCATCGACCTCGGTGCAAAACATTACTCAAGCTAAGGATCCCAATCAAGAGCCCAAATCCTTCTGGGCTTCAAATATTACCTAGATTTCTGTTTTCACACTTATATTTTACCTCTATATTCTTATAAATATTGCTGGTTCCCAATACCATTATTCATCCAGCAGAATGATTCCTAAGCCAAATGGAACATGCTATTAACCCTAACCATACAATGTTCCCTCAAACTCACTTTACAGAAGAGCAGGGATAAAGTTGATATTACAATACAGGAAGTTAGGAGATCTTCCACCTGCTGAGTACCTCAAAATCCATGCAGAAATAATCCCTGGAGAAGATGTAGGCAGCAATGAAAGACCTGAGAGAACAAAAGTCATATTCCATGGCAAACAACATGGTCAGGATGAAAGGATGTGTCTGAGTCAGCCTCTCTATTCTTAATGCAGGGAAGATGGACCAAAGCAGGCCTGTGTAGAGAGCTGTTCCCAGGTGACTATGGTTTCTATACCATTCTAACATGTGAAAGTATCACAGGAAGTAGGGCAGCCTCCATGTCAGGAGACACTAGGATGCAACTGTTAGGACAAAGTAGTGGCCAAGACAGGGACCTCATTTATTTCCTGAAGGTAGTGACCTCACCTCATTTCCTTGGCCATGGAACTCTCTGAATTTTGTGATCCAGGAAGCCAGGCACCAGAGCCAGTCCAAGTCCCAGTCGCAGTGGGCTCACTTGTTTGGATTTACTAAGGACAGAGTCAGTTTTTCTTGGTACCTACTGATGTAAGGGTTGCCAAATACTAAGAAAGCTCTGAAGAGGGGTCTTTCCTGAGAGGACAGGAATTGGCTCACCACTGCCTCCTGACAACTTCACAGAGTTGACCAAGGAGACCAGATCTGAGACAGAAAGGCCATTTGTGGGGAACATCGTATGGCCTACCAGTCAGAGGACACTCCAGATAGTGACAGACCTACTTGGGGGAAGGAGTTGCATTTGTGGGTGTTGGTTTGTGTTTGTGGTTTTTTTCCATGTTCTGAGAATAGGTAAAAAAAGAGGTTTGTTTGGATTGGAGTGGACTGTTTCCAGTAAGTCATTTGACAAGGAGACTGTTTCTATGTCCGTGTATCCCACTGTGTTTTTCTTTGTGGATATTAGAAAAAAATATCTCATTGGGTGTGTCCTGTCTAGTAGAAAGCTTCCCAGCATGCATCCTTTTCAATTAATGAATGGACTGAGGCTTGTCTTATCCATGGGCAACACCTGCTATCTACCTAATTTTCCATTTTTTCATGAATTCTGGCCACTCTCAAGATTAGTATCATGTATTTTTGTACAAGATATGTACCACCTCCAAGCTCTGTGACATGGCCATGTACTGGATAGCTGAAGGGAATGGCGAGCAACTCAGAAAACTCACATATTAGAGTAACAAGGAAAGTCTCCTTGGAGAAACCCTGCTTGGGGCCTTTTGATTACCTATTGTTCTGTTGCTCTGAATGTCAGAAAGGTCTTTGCCTCAGGCCACCCCTTTGTGAAGCCTGAAGAAAACAGTTTTCAAATGGAAATGAATGGGCATCACCTGTGGCTCTTTGCTTCATAGCTTTGGAAATGGATGTATCTGAATCAGCCTCTTGGCCCTGTGTGAGCCTGTGGTTTAGATTTTCAGCACCTGATGAATCTAAAGAAAGATCCCATGTGGGCATCCAAAACCTAAATGGAAAAAAGATCAGTCATTGTGGATGAAGCCTCTCGCCTTCCTCTGTAAGATTCCTGACCTCCATCAAGTGAGAATAGGGATCATTTGTGTCAAATAAGTTCTTCAAAGGGCTGCAGAGGGGAGACAATAGGTGCTTGGGTTTTCTTATAACTCCAATTCACACTAAAAATCTATACCCCACAGTCAGTAGGCCTCAAATTTGAGAAGTGGAGTAGTATTAACGGCAGGCCTATTTGATCACTTCTGGTTCACACTAACGTTGTCCAGGCCACCCTGACTTTAGGCAAATGAGGGACAAGGGAGATTATTTTTGACACTGTCTTGGGCTGTGCCCCTCATGGAAACCTCCAGCTAGAGGTTATGATTAGTGTCTATATAAAAAGATGAAGAGGGCCATGTGAGAGTGTTTTGGTTTTAATTGTCATCATTTGTGTGGCAATTTGAAGAGATGCCTGGGTCCACCTGGGCTTGAACTCTGTTGTGATTCCCCTTAGAGACTGAGTTGTGTAACTGACCTCAGAGAAGTATTGCCATGAATTGTGTTCTGATTTCAGGAGGCCACACATGAGATTCACCATTGGAATCTGAGATCTTGGCCCAGGGTGACTTTACACAGAGCACTGGGAATCTAAGCCAGGATATCACAAGATTTTATTCTGAAAGATTCCAGCCATAGTTAAAACACCAACAGGGAATCTTTAGATCACTTATAAGCAAATTAAAAAACAAAATTTTTTAACAAGAGTAAAAATACTTAGTTAATGTAATGCTACCCTGAATTTTTTGGGTGAGTTTTACTTTATATTCCCTGTTTGAGATCCTAGTAAACTTGAGAGAAAAAAAGAAAAAAACAAAACTTTTGAACATAACTTTAAATGAAATAAAATCTGACCTACTGCTTTCGTAGTCATTCTCACATGTAGTAAGATGGGACACAGAGCCTTATCTCAGGTAAGACAGGGCTCTTTATAAATCTTAAGTGTTTTAGTTCTAAAGCTGATCTTCGTTTTTTAATATCCTTTTACAAAGTTTACATAAATTGTTTGAGGTCACATGAACATTAGCTAACACCATATAATATCACTTTTGAAACATGAATTAAAGAATGGCTGAATGTTTTTAACATTCAAATAGATTAGGCTCTCATTAATTTAAAAATACATTTAAATTGTTGCACAATGTAAAGTGTAACATAAAACTTTACATATCTTATTGATAACAGGTAAATAAATCCCCAATATATATTTTATTTACCATACAACTTCAGAACACTAGCTTGATATAATGCTCTTTTAAAGTTTCTACCTTATCGAGTTGTATAACTGGAAGATATGAGCACATTAATAGCATCACAGTTACATTGATGTTTCTACATTAACCAAGTTTATCTTTTAAAGAAATGGCAGTACAGTGCTCTAAAATAACAGTTCTGTTTTAAACAGTTGTTTAATTTTTATGTTTGCTTGCTCTGGAAAAAATAAAACTTAATAAACACAATGTAATGAGTAATCTTATGTTTTAAGAAATTTTTGTCTCTTTAACACATGACTAATTTTTACAATCTTACACAGACTTTAGTAGAAAGTCTGTGTAAGATTGTAAACATTTTATACAGATTTTGTACTAAAAATTGATAGACCTTAGTATATCAATCAGATATCAAACAAAAACACTCATGAATGAGTAAATCCAAATCAAATTTACTTTACTTTTTAATCAAAATATTAGACAAATGTATTGAACAGTGTAAACCATTTTTTGGTTGAAGGAAAAGTCCTAGAACAAAGTCATATAGACCTTTGGTAGACAATAATATTTTATTAGATTTTTGAACACCTAGAAAAACTTATAGGCATAAATTTGAAGACATTTATATTTATCTGTTTATCCAATCTAAATTGAAACATTTAAACCACGTGAATTAAAGATCTGTGGTCCACTTTTTAAAATTTGTTTTTATGAGCGCTTTTTTATATGAGTGCTCCTTATATATGTTAATTTGTGTATCATTTGAATGATATACGGACATATGTGTATATATATATATATATATATATATATATATATATATATATATATATATATATATAGAGAGAGAGAGAGAGAGAGAGAGAGAGAGAGACATACAACACATAACAAAAGTGTGCACACCTAATAATAGTGAAGGCCTTGTAGCTTTTCACAGGTGAAATCACCATTGCAATGCTTTTAAAACTCCACAGTTGGTCAAAGATAAAACTGATCAGAAAAACATTAACCTAGGTCTGTAGGATCAAAATCATAAACTCAAAAAAAAAAAGAATCTAAGAAAAAATTATGAGTCCTAGAAAAAATGACTGGCCGGTAATTAGTAAATACCATACAATTTACCATTTTTTTCCCTTAGGCCTCAGATCAGTCTCCTACTGAGCTTACAGGAGACTTTCATTTGCATTTCAACAGAAGTCCTGGCTGAGGTCTGGAAGGAGCAGGAAAAAACTGCTATTCTGAGCAGACACCTCAGGCCTAAGGCATTTTAACCATAATTTTCTGGTTAGGATGTTGAAAATTATGCTACAAGTTTAAGATACAATTCACAAAATTTTATATCTTTACATCTTGTTTTGTCAACAGATATCATACTATGATTTACTATCCTTGTCCAAATTAATGCACTGGTAAACACAGTGACATTTTCCCAGGCTACCCAATTCAAAATTGGAGAAAAAAAGACTGCATGATTGGGAAGTTACTTGCCAACTTGGAAGTAGAGTTCTTTAGTTTTCCATCCTAAGTATTTAAGTTCTCTGGCATGAATTATCTGAAATCAAAAACTAAACAATTACCTAAACCCGACTTTTAACTGCAATATTGTGCAATGCTTCAAAAAACGCATTCAGATACCAGATTTTTACAATAAAACATCATCATTTAGACACACATTCAGCTAAGATCATTCTCAAGAAACAATTTATAATATAAACACATTATTGCACATGTCTTAAAGGGCCAAAAACAAAGGCACAAGACAGACAGAAAGGAACTCCAGAATATGGCTGACAGACAGAAGCCTTTAAAACAGAGCAGATAAGAGAAAAATCTCCTGCACCAGTGGCACCACAGATGTCCCCACAAGGGGACCACATGTTTTCACAGAGAAGCTACCTGAAATGTAAAATCAAGGATCTCCATGGTGACTTTACTGCATTTAGTGTCCCCTTTTTATTTTTCTCTTTTAAAAGAAGACAGAGGTGTCATAATGCTTACAGTGCAGGGAAGGAAGGAGGGAATTCCCTGAAGCAACAGGGCTTTGGCAGTTGCTGGGGTCCCTCAGTCCCTCCTTTTACTTACAGGATTAGCTCTTCTGTTTCGGGTCCACTCCAAGCATGCTCCATCTCCTAACATTTCAGTCGTCAGCTCTCAAAAAGTTCTGGGACGGGGCCGGGTATCAAAATTTGTAACTTAAAGTTCGGTTTCTGACCCTGAAGCAAATTAATGCTAATTTAATAATGAGGACAGGGTTTTGAGAAAAAAAAATGGAGGTTTATTGCTTTGCTAACAAAGGAAAAACAAGGGGACTCTGCCAAAAGGTTGTGACTCTCATGATCTGGAGGGACAAGGGATTTTAAAGAGTTTCACTTGTTAACCTGGGATATACTCAGTTCCTCGTTCCCCAGCAGGCATTGCCCTGTGCAGTGGGTGTGCTCCAGGCAGCCAGCTAGGGGCTTCTTTCTTCCTGCTTAACAAAGGTGGGTAAAGTTCATCACAGTTCCTTAAAACACAGTCGAAAGGGTGTCAGGCTTACTTGCTTTGTTACCCTTTTTCACGTCCAATATCCTTAAAATTTTACCACAGAAATCAAACAAAAAAACGCACAAAAACAAACAACAAAAAACATATAGACCACAGAACAAAACACAGAAAAACAGAATCCTGGTGCCGAAACAGAAAAACAGAGGAGCAATGCAACATCTTGCTAAAGCTCCAGGGTAGGAGCGTGTGTGTGCCCATCGGCACCTCTCTACCCTTCCAGAGGAATTCCCTACAGAACAGAACAGAGGACAGCATGATTCTCATTACTGTCCTGGACAGGAGTGTATGTGAGCCTCCCCAGGCCACCTCTCTGTCATCAGAAGAGATCTCCCTTAACCATATATCAGATGTTATAAAGGCACCACTTACCTATGGAGGCCTCCTCCACCAGGGGCTTGATAATAGTTTTAGTGTGGTGGTTCACTGCAGTGCTCCCCAGACTGACGGCTCACTCCAAGGCCTTGGAACATCTCAAGTTGTGCACCCCCTAGAGTGGTTCTCCAGCCCAGTGCCCTGGAGGAAAGGCCAGCTTCAGAATTTTCAGCAGTCTGGTTTTGTGATCTGCTCGGGCAGGGTCATCTCACTGGGGAACTCCAAAATTTTGGACTAGGATGCAAGAAAAGACCACTGACTCCAATTAAAATCAAATTAAGGCAAGCTTATTATTTCAACAGGCTGGGCTGCCTCTCCTTCCCAAAATGGCGGGAACAAGACAGCAACCCCACCTTTCCTACAGCCCAGCTATATAGCCCAGAAAGTTACACAAACGGGTGGTTACAGATAACAAAACTTTGAAAGCATCACACTAATGGTAGTTTACATTTTTTTTTTTTGCTGGCCCCAATATCAGAAATAATGAGGACCATTAGGGCCTCAGAGAGGGTTGTTGTCTGGCCAGGGAAGGCCAATATTTATGAGGTGTCACTAAAGTTTCAGAAAGTACTGTTATCTGGTCAGAGAGCCAGGTGTGGATGAGTTCAAGGCACGGGCAGGCGTTCCAAGCAGGTTCAGAATTTGCAGTAATTTAGAGTAAAGCCAAAATTATCTTTTCACGGCTTTGTGGCAAGATGGTTCCCAATTTTAATAAAAAATCAGGTTGGGTCTATCAAGCCTCTCCCTTACTTTTGGAAACTCCTCTGCAAACTCCAATGTTGTGAACTCCCGAGCATTTTAATTCCAGATATGTATTCACAGAATTTCTAACTCTTCTATTCCAATTGTGTCTTTCTTGGGGCGAAGGTAATATCAAGTCATTGTTCTGGATGAGAGTGGAAATATTTTTGTGTAGCACATATTTGCATACACATTTAGGAGATCACTCCTCCTAAACACTGTTGGAACAGAAAATTCAAACTATGGGGGAGCTTCTTAGTTGAACAACATTATTCATGAATCCAAGTTCATTAAACAAATAGTTTTGGATCAGTGGATGATATATATTTCAAGATGAATTTCAATTGGCATATACTATGCTACATTTTAATGTCTGTGTGTGTTTTTTGTTTATAATGTTTTGCGATTTATATGGATTTAAAATCAAGTTTCCACAAGATTATTCTCAGAATATTCATCCACCTGAAATACATATTTGTTTCCTAGTACTGAAAACTAACTTCAGTAAATGGTGCATAAAAATCCTAATATTTCTACAGTAACTGACCCAGATTAATATCAATGCAAGTAGATTCCTAGGGGACATGATGTGTATTTTGATGTTCATTTTTATTCAACACTGCTACATTACTATTTCTGCAGCTTATGCACATCATACTGTATATATTTCATTCAAAAGTTCGCAAATTTATATGCATGTGTTTCACGTTCAATCACTTCCTGCTTCAGAACACATGAATTCCTCCAGGTTTCTTGACTATTCTTTTCATGATACTTCTTTCCAAACACATTATTTTTGATTTCCATAATCACGTTTGAAGCAAAACTCACACACTTTTCAGAATAAAATATAACCCTAATATTACCATTAGATGTATAAGTGGTTGGAATGAATGATTGCATATCAATATGAGATTTCTTTTATATTTTCAGATATCAATTCAATCCATTATTTAAAGTGGAACCAGTTATATTATTTATACACAGTATGGTCTATTCATGCATAATCTGCATATTCATAGACACAGGGTACACCTATTTGTACCCCAAATACTAAATTATACGTCTACAAAACATTGCTCCAGAAACGGTGGAAGAAATATTCATGTCACCTGATCTACACATACATTTTATCACAATAATATTCTGGACACAAAATGCAATGGTCACACTTATGATTTTAAAAAAGCCTAAATGGAAAGTGAACATGGATTACAAAAATCATCCAAGTCCTGGTTACCTAATGCTCTCGAATTCAATCCTATTTGTGACAACATATTTGTTTCTTCCTAAGATTATATATTCAAACTCAACCCTGTTGAAAATGTCTAAACCAATTACACACTTTATACTTTTGCTGATTTCCTAATGTCTCTATTTATGTCTGCTTTCCTACATATTTTCCCCTGTTCATCATTGTGACTGACTCTTCACATGTGCTGACATTTACATTCACTCTCTACCCGAAACCCTATTTGTAAAGAACTTTTGGTCCAAATCCTATACTCACTCTTCTTTATAAACCTGCTGACTACCTTGGTAATCCTACGGACTATTCCTTTATGACTAGATGTTCTGTTTGTTATTCAATCATCCGAGGTACAAGATCCAATTTCATTGTATATTGACTTATCTGAGACATCTGTGCAGAATATAATTCAAAGCTAAGTATCCCACTCAAGGGCCCAATGCCCTACATGGCTTCAAATCTTCCCTAGATTTCTGTTATATTTTACCTATATATTCTTGTAAATATCACAGGTTTCCAATACCATTATTCATCCAGCAGAATGATTGCTAACCAAAATTGAACATATTATTAACCCTAACCATACACTGTTCCCTCAATCTGACTTTAGAGCAGTGCAGGGACAGAGTTGGTCTTACAAAAGAGGAATGTTGGGGATCTTCCACCTGCTGAGAATATCAAAGATCCATGCAGAAATGATCCCCGAAGAAGATGTAGACTGCTATGAAGGACCTGAGAGAGCAAAAGTTAGCTTCCATGGCAAACAACCTGGTCACTATGAAGGGATGTGTCTGAATAAGCCTCTCTCTTTTTAATATAGAGCAAATGGACCAAACCAGGCCTGTGTGGACATCTTTTCCCCTGTACCAATGGTTGATATACCATTCTAACTTGTGAAAGTGTCACAGGAAGTAGGGGCAGAATCCATCTCATGGGACCCTTGGAAGCAACTGTTAGGACAAAGTGGTTGCCAAGGCTGTGAGCTCATTCACTTCATGAAGGAAGTGACCTACCTCACTTTCTTGGTGATGGAACTCTGAACTTGGGATCCCTGAAAACAGGCAGCCAGAGTCAGGCCCAATAACAGTCACAGAAGTCTCACTTTTTGGATTTACCAAGGAGAGAGTCAATCTTTCTTGGTATCTACAGTTGTGAGGATGGCCAAATGCCAGGAAAGATCTGAATTGGGGTCTTTCCTGAGAAAGCAGGTATTGGCTCACCATTGGCTCCTGACAACTTCACAGAGTGGGCCAAGGAGTCCAGATTTGAGAATTGAGAAGCCATTTTGGAGGAACATAGTATGGCCCACAAGGCAGAGGACACTCTTGATAGTCACAGACCCTCTTGGGGGAAAAAGGTGCCTTTGTGAGAATGAGTGTGTGTATGTGGTTTTGTCTCATGCTCTGAGAATACGTAGGAAAGGCGGTTTCTTTGGTTTAGAATGGACTGTTTCTAGTAAGTCATTTGACAAAGCAAGTGTTTTTATGTCTGTGTATCCAACTGTGTCAATGGTTGTAGACATTACAAAAGAAAATGCATCAATGGATGTGTCCTGTCTAGGAGAAAGCTTCCCCACATTCATCCTGCCCAATTTATGAAAGGACGGAGGCTTGCCTTATTGATGGGCAAGACCTGCTGTCTTCCTAAGTTTCTGTTTTCTTCTTGAATTCTGGCCACTCTCCAGAATAGACTCATGGTTTTGTGACCAAGATATGTAGCACCTCAAAGCTCTGTGACATGGCCGTGTACTGGATAGCTGAAGGGAATGGCGAGAATCTCAGGAAACTCAGATATCTGTGTGATCATGAAAGTCTCAGTGGAGAATCCCTGCTTTGGGCCTTTGCTTACCTATTGTTCTGTAGCACTGAATGTCAGGAAGGTCTTTGCCTAAGGCACCACTTTGTGAAACCTGAATAAAACAGTTTTCTAATGGAAATGAATGAGCATCACCTGTCTCTCTTGGAGTAATTGCTTTTGAAAGGGATGTGTCTGAGCCAGTCTGTTGGCTGTGTGTGAGGCTGTGGCTTGTATTCTCAGCACCTGATGGATCTAAAGAAAGATGCCAGGTGTGCATCCAAAACCAAAATGGCCTAAAGAGCAGTCATTGTGGATAAAATCTCTTGCCTTCCTCTGTAAGGTTCCTGACCTCTATCAAGTGAGAATAGGAATCCTTTGGGTCAAATGACTTCTTCAAAGCCCTGCGGAGGCTAGCCAATAGGTGCTTGGGTTTTCTCATGACCCCAATGCACATAAAGAATCTAAACCCCACAGTCAGTAGGCCTCAAATTGGAGAAGCTGAGCAGTATTAATGGTAGGCCTTTTTGATCACTTCTGGTTCACAGAAGGGGTGTCCAGGCCACTCTGACTTTATGGAAATGACGAGCAAGAGTGCGTATTTTGGACACTGTCTTGTCCTGCGCTCCTCATAGAAACCTCCAGCTAGAGGTTATGATGAGTGTCTATATGGAAGAAGATGAGAGCCATGTGGGACTATTTTGGTTTAATTGTGGTCATTTGTGTGGCAGTTGGAAGAGATGACTGGGTCCACCTGGGTTTGAACTCTGGTGTGAATCCCCTTAGAGACTGAGTTCTGGAAGTGACCTCAGAGAAGTATTGCCATGAATCGAGTTGGGATTTTAGGAAGCCATGCATGAGAGTCGCCCTTATAAACTTAGATCAAGGTCCAGGGTGGCTTTCCACAGAGCACTGGGAATCTCAGCCAAATTATCCCATGATTTTATTCTTAAAGACTTGGCAGCCATACTTGAGAGTCAAAACACACATGGAACTCACATTGTAGACCTCAATAGGCCTGGCTTCATGTAACCTTTTGGCCACTCTATGGGAAGCGTTGCCTATGAAAGTTCTCCAGAGTTTCACTGAAATGAGCATCCTCAACATTTAATGGTTCTTGAAAGCCACAGTGCCTCCCAACTACATCCTTGAAAAATGGCTAGATAAATACTTTGAAATTTTTGAAATTCCCATGACCAGGTGGCACTGGAGTATCTTTGGATGTCCTGCTGCTGATCATGAGTGTACCAGAGAGTGCCTTGATTGACTGGAATTTATAAAAATAATGTAGAACAGAGATGGTAGTAAGTTGGAGCCTGCTGAGTAGTGGGCCTAGAGCAGTGGTAGCCACGTGTGTGATAAAACATCTGTGGTGGGTCCATGTGATTAGCCCATTTGCTTCCAAATGGCTTGTGACTGACATGGTGCAGCCAGCAGACCCTTATTTGTAAAGGCATCTTTTTATTTGGAGAGCTTTCAAGGTAATGATCAGAATCAGGTTGATATGGTCAAGGGTGCAAGCTATGTGAGAAAGAAGCCTGGTTGTTTCATTCTCCTGCAGACCCTAACCCACCACACGTGACAGAACACCCTCTAGCACTGTGTCCCAGTTGAACTTGTTGTTCAAAAAGCCCAGTGCAGCAGCAAGAACCAAAAGCCCCAGTGCAGCAGCAAGAACCACCACAAAAATTTGAGGAGGACCAAATGGCTTCACAGTCCACACGGGGTGAAACTTAGCCTCCAGTGGCCACACTTTACCTACAAAGAGAGAATTCAGCACTGCTGCCTCAGGTTTATTTGAAAATAAGAATCCATGTTCTCCAGGTCATATAGATGCAGACCCAGCTTTGATGGTCTCACTACAAAAGAAGCTAAAACTCCTTAATACAACATATATTTCAAGTGCCCAGCTTCAGAGGCAGTTTCTCAAGAAGTCTTTAGGCCAGCAGAGCTCAATGTTTGTGGAGTGTTTACCATGTCCCTTACTTTTGGAAACTGCTCTACCACCTCCAAGGTTGTGAACTCCTGAGCATATTCCATTCCAGATTTGCATTCACAGATTTTCTAACTCTTCTCCTCTAATTGTGTCTTACCTGGGGTGAAGGTAATGTCAAGGCATTGTTGTGGATGAGAGTGGGAAGATTTTTGTGTAGCACATATTTGCATACACATTGGATTCATTTTCCAATTTCCCATTAAAAATACTGAATCCCTGACACGAACCCATACCCTACTAGACTCTGACTACTAATCCTAATATGATGGAGAAAAATAACCCAAACACAATAGAAATACAAGCAGTACAGAGAAGGAATGGTGTATAGTTGGACTTGCCTTTTGCATTATGTAGGGTAGGTATTATAAATCTAGATAATTTTTAATTGAAATAGTTCTCCATGTGTTTTTAAAGTTAACAAATATGTGAATTTCTATCTCCCTTTCTCTGTAGCCTATTCAGCAAATGTATTTTTATATGCACATATAGAATCCTAGCTGGTATCACATGTACATACTTGTTTGGAGGCTGACGTGGCAGATAAAAATTATGAGAAGAGATAACTCCTCGTAAATGCTGTTGGATCTTAAAATTCAACCTATGGGTGATCTTCCTAGTTGAACAACATTATTCATAAATCCATGTTCAGTAAAATTAATATTTTTGGATCAGTGGACGATATATATTTCACCATGAATTTCGATTGGCATATATACTGCTACTCTTTAATGTCTGTGTGTGTTTTGTGTTTGTGTGTGTATATATATATATATATATATATATATATATATATATATATATATATATATATAATCTCCAGATTTTTTAAAATATAAAATATATGTGTCTTATTATACACTCCCTAAATACATTCATATTCATGTATGTGGATTTATAATCAAATTTTTACAAGATTATTCTCAGAAATATTCATCCCCCTGAAACACATATTTGTTTACTAGTACTGAAAACTAACTTCAATGAAAGGTGCATACAAATCCTAATATTTCTGCAGTAACTTACCCAGGTTAATATCAATGCAAGTAGATTCCTATGGGACATGATGTGTATTTTGACATTCATTTTTATTCAACACTGGTACAGTACTATTTCTTCAGTTTATGCACATCATAGGATAAATGTTTCATCCAAAATTTCAAAATTTAAAACTTTTGATTCACTTTCAATCACTTCCTGCTTCAGAACACATGTATTCCTCCATGTTTCTTGACTGGTCTTTCATGAGACTTCTTTGCAAACACATTATTTTCGATTTGCATAATCAATTTTGAAGCAAAACTCACACACTCTTCATGATCAACCGTAACACTAATATTACCATTAGATGTACAACTGGTTGTAATGAATGTATGTATGCCAATATCAATATAAGATTTCCTGTATATTTTCAGATATCAATTTATTCCAATTCCAATTTCTAATGTTGGGTCCAGTTATATTATTTATTCACAGTTTGGTCTATTCATTCATCATTTCTATATTCATCAAAACAGGGTACACCTATTTTTTTCCCCAATACTAATTTATAGGTTGTAAAAATATTGCTCCCCATAATGGTGGAAGAAATACTCATATCACCTGATCTACATATACATTTTTATCACAGTAATATTCTGGACACAAATGTAAAGGTAACACTTATGATTGTACCAAAACCTAAATTGAACGTGAATATATATATTACTAAAACCATCCATGTCCAGGTCGCCTAATGCTCTCAAATTTCAATCCTATTGGTGACTACATATTTGTTTCTTCTAATATCATATATTCAACCTCAACCCTGTTGAAAATGTCTAATCCTGTTACTCACTTTATACTTTGCCTGATTTCCTAATGTCTCTATTTTATATCTGCTTTCCTACATATTTTCCCTAGTTCATCATTGTGACTGACTCTTCATATGTGCTGATATTTTCATTCACTCTCTAAACGAAACCCTATTGCTAAAAAACTATATTTCCAACTCAAAGACTCACTCTTCAACCTAAACCTACTATTTTCCTAATCCTACTGACTATCCCTTTTTGACTGGATGTTCTCTTCGACATTCAGGCATCTGAGGTACTAGGTTTTATTCCATTGTATGTAGATTTACCTGCGACCACATTGCAGAATGTAATTCAAAGCTAAATATCATAATCAAGGGCCCAATGCCCTTCCTGGCTTCAAATCTTACCTAGATTTCTCTTTTCATACTTATATTTCAAATACATATTCTTATAAATATTTCAGGTTCCCAATACCATTATTCATCCAGCAGAATGATTCCTAACACAAATAAAACATGTTGTTAACCCTAACCATACACTGTTCCCTCAATCTAAATTTACAGAGGGAAGGGACAGAGTTGGTCTTACAGTAAAGAAATGTAGGGGGTCTTCCACCTACTGAGACCCTCAAAGTTCCATGCTGAAATGATCACTGGAGAATACATGCGCAGCTATGAAGGACCTGAGAAAGCAAAAGTCATGTTCAATGGCAAACAACCTGGTCAGGATGAAGGTTTCTGTCTGAATCAGCCTCTCTATTCTTAATGTAGAGAAGATGGACCAAACCAGGCCTGTGTGGGTAGCTGTTCCCGGGTGCCTATGGTTGATATAAGATTCTAACTTGTGAAAGTGTCACAGGAATTAGGGACAGCCTCCTTTTCATGTGAGACTTGGAAGCCACTGGTTGGACAAAGTGATTGCCAAGGCAGTGACCTCATTCAGTTCCGGAAGGAAGTGACCTCACATCACTTCCTTAGTGAAGGAAATCTCAGAACTTGAGATTCATGAAGCCAGGCACCCAGAGTCAGTCCCAGTCCCAGTCCCAGTGTTCTCACTTGTTTGGATTTACCAAGGACAGAGTAAGTCTTTCTTGGTACCTATTGATGTGAGGATTGCAAAATGCCAGTAAAGCTCTGAAGAGGGGCCTTTCCTGAGAAAGCAGGTAGTGGCTCACCTCTGGGTCCTGACACCTTCACAGAGTTGGCCAAGGAGACCAGATCTGAGACATTTCAGGCCATTTAGGGGGGAAATAATATGGCCCACCAGTCAGAGGACACTCCAGAGAGTAACAGACCTTCTTGGGGGAAGGAGCTGCCTTTGTGGGTGTTGGTTTGTGGTTTTGTCTCATTTTCTGAGAATAGGTAGGCAAGGCGCTTTATGTGCTGTGGAATGAACTGTTTATTGTAAGTCATTTGACAAGGCGAGTGTTTCTATGTCTGTTTACCTCACTGTGTCCGTGGTTGTACTCATTAGAAAAAAAGAATGCATCAATGGATGTGTCCTGTCTAGTAGAAAGCTTCCCAGAATTCATCCTGCCCAATTAATGAATGGAGTTCAGATTGCCTTATCAATGGGTAACACCTGCAATCTTCCTAAGTTACAGTTTTCTTCCAGAATTCTGGCCCCTCTCCAGAATAGTCTCATGGTTTTGTCTCTAAGGTATGTACCACCTCCAAGCTCTGTGACATGGCCATGTACTGGATAGCTCAAGTGAATTGTGAGCATCTCAGAAAAATCAGATATATGTGTGACCACTAAATCTCAGTGGAGAAACCCTGCTTTGGGCCTTTTGCTTACCTATTATTCTGTTGCTATGAATGTCACGAAGTTCTTTGCCTCGGGCCACCAATTTGTGAAGCCTGAAGAAAACAGTTTTCAAATGGAAATGAATGGGCATCACCTAGGGCTCTTTGCTTAATTGCTTTGGAAAGGGGTGTGTCTGAATCAGTCTCTTGGCCCTGTGTGAGGCTGTGGCTTAGATTCTCAGCACCTGATGGATCTAAAGAAAGATCCCATGGATGCATACAGAACCAAAATAGCCAAAAGAGCTGTCATTGTGGATGAAGACTCTCGCCTTCCTTTCAAAGGTTCCTGACATCTATCAAGTGAGAATAGGGATCCTTTGGGTCAAGTGAGTTATTCAAAGCCCTGCAGAGGCTAGCCCATACGTGCTTGGGTGTTCTCATTACTCCAATTCACATAAAGAATCTAAACCCCACAGTCAGTAGGCCTCAAATTGGAGAAGCCAAGCAGTATTAATGGCAGACCTATTTGATCACTCCTCGTTCACAGTCAGGGTTTCCAGGCCACACTGATTTTAGGCAAATCGGGGGAAAGGTAGGTTATTTTGGACATTGTCTTGGTCTGTGTCCCTCATGGAAAACTCCATCCAGAGGTTATGATGAGGGTCTACATGGAAGAAGATAAGGGCCATGTGGGAGAATTTTGTTTTGAATTGTGGTAAGTTGTGTGGCAGTTGGAAGAGATGCCTGGGTTTACCTGGGCTTTAACTCTGGTGTGATTCCCCTTAGAGTCTGAGTTCTGGAACTGACCTCAGAGAAGCATTGTCATCAATTGTGTTTGAATTTTACTAGGCCATGCATGAGAGTTGCCCTTGGAACCTGAGATCTAGGCACAGAGTGGCTTTCCACAGAGCACTGGGAATCTCAGCCAGGATATCACATGATTTTATTCTGAAAGACTTTGCAGCCACAGTTGAGTCAAAACACGCATGGACCTCACATTGTAGACCTCAATGGGCCTGGCTTCATGTGACCTTTTGGCTACTCTTTGGGAAGCCTTGCCTGTGAGTGTTCTCTAGAGCTTTCATTGAAATGAGATTCCTCAACATTTAATGGTTCCTGAATGAATTGAAACCCCCAGAGACTCCAACTTCATCCTTGACAAATGGCTTGATAAATACCATGAAATTTTTGAAATTCCCATGACCAGGTGGCACTGGAGAACTTTTGGATGTCCTGTTGCTTATGATGAGTGTACCAGACAGTGCCTTGATTTACTGGGTTTCATGAAATTTGTGTAGAACAGTGATGCCAGTAAGTTGGATCCTGCTCATTAGTGGGCCTAGAGCAGTGGTGTGAAGGTGTGTGATAAAACATGTGTGGTGGTGACATGTGGATCTGCCATTGGCTTCCCAAAGGCTTGTGACTGACATGGTACAGCCAGCAGACCCTTCTATGCAAAGGTGTTTTTTATATAGAGAGGTTTCAGGGCAATGTTCAGAATCAGGTTGCTATGGAAATGGGGGCAACTTATGTGGAATTGAATCCTGGTTGGTGCATTCTCATGCAGACCGTGACCCTCCACACGGGACAGAACTCTCTCCAGCACTGTGTCCCAGTTTAGCTCCTTGTATTTCATGAAGCAAATACCAAACTCCCAGTGCACCTGTGAGAAACACCACGAAAATTGGAGAATGACCAAATGGCTTCACAGTCCACACGTGGAGACACTTACAACCCAGTGACCATAGTTAAACTACAAAGAGAGTATTCAGCATGGCTGCCTCATGTTCATTGGAAAATTAGAAACAATATCCTCCAGGTCACATTGTTGCACACCCAGATTTGATGGTCTCCCAACAAAGGAAGCTAAAGCTCCTAACAACAACATATATTTTTAAGTGCCCAACCTCAGAGGAAGTTTCTCAAGAAGTCTTTACACCAGCAGAGCTCCATGTTTGAGAAATGTTTACCCTGTCCCTTACTTTTGAAAACTCCTCTACCACCTCGGAGGTTGTGAACTCCTGAGCATTTTTCATTCCTGATATATATTCACAGATTTTCTAACTTTTCTCCTCTAATTGTGTCTTACTCGGAACAAAGGCAATGTCAAGGCAATGTTCTGGATGAGAGTGTGAACATTTTTTTGTAGCACATATTTACATACACATTGCATTCATTTTACAATTTTCCATTCAAAATACTGAATCTCTGACATGAACCCATACCCTACTAGACTCTGACTACTACTCCTAATATGATGGAGAAAAATAACACAAACAGAATAGGAATACAAGCAGTTAGGAGAAATCATAGTGTATAGTTGTACTTGTATTTTGCATGATTAATGGTAGGTGTTATAAATCTAGTCAATATTTAATTTAAATAGTTCTCCATGTGTTTTTAAGGTTAACAAATATGTGAATTCCTGTCTCCCTTTCTCTGTATCCTATTTAGCACATGTACTTTTAAATGCACATATAGAATCATACCTGGTATCACATGTACATTTTTGTGAGGTGGCTGATTTGGCAAATACAATTTGTGAGAAGTGATCACTCCTCTTAAACGCTGTTGGAACTGAAAATGCAACCTATAGGTGAGCTTCCTAGTTGAACAACATTATACATAAATCCATGTTCAATTAAAGAAATATTTTTGCATCTGTGGATGATATATATATCATGATAAATTTTGATTGGCATATATATTGCTAATTTAATGTCTGTGTGTGTGTGTGTATTTTGTGTGTGTGTGTATGTGTGTGTGTGTGTATGTGTGTGTGTGTGTGTGTGTATATATATATATATATATATATATATATATATATATATATATACTCTCCAGAAATATATGTGTCTTATATACACTCTCTAAATTCATTCATGTTCATGTATATGGATTTATAATCAACTTTTCACAAGATTTTTCACAGAAATATTCATCCACCTGAAATACATATTTGTTTCCAGTACTTAAAACTAACTTCAGTTTATTTTGCATACAAATACTATTATTTCTACAGTAACTGACCCAGTTTAACATCAATGCAAGTAGATTCCAGTGGGACATGATGTGTATTTTGAAGGTCATTTTTATTCAGCACTGGTACAATACTATTTCTTCAATTTATGCACATGATAGGATATATATTCCATCCACAAGTTAGCAAACTTATAGGCAGTTGTTTCACTTTCATCACTTCCTGCTTCAGAACACATAAATTCCTCTAGGTTTCTTGACTGGGCTTTTCATGAGACTTCTTTCCAAACACATTATTTTTAATTTCCATGATCACTTTTGAAGCAAAACTCACACACTCTTCATGATAAACCATAATCCTAATATTACCATTAGTTGTATTAGTGGTTGAAATGAATGTATGTATATCAATATAAGATTTCCTGTATATTTTCAGATATCAATGGAATCCATTATTTAAATTTGGAACCCATTGTATTATTTATTCACATTATGGTCTATTCATGCATTATCTCTATATTCAGAGTCACAGGATATACCTATTTGTACCCCCAATACTAATTTATACATCTTCAAAATATTGCTCCCAGAAATGGTGGAAGAAATACTCACGTCACCTTATCTACATATGCATTTTATCACAGTAATATTCTGGACACAAAAAGCAAAGATGACACTTATTATTTTACCAATGTAAAGGTCAGGCGAGTGTCGGAGGAAGAGACTACCAGAGACTGTCTCATGCAACAGCCAAGGATTTATGGGGGTCCAGCATGCTGGGGTCAGAGCTCCCTTGAATAGAGCACAGAGCCCTGAGAACAGCTTAAGCAGAGCTTATATACTTTCCTTGGAGAGGGCAGATAGGAAAGTTTATTGATGGGTCAGGGCGAGTGGGCGGTTTGCGTCCAAATGGGTGAGGAAGTACATTCTGCAGTTTTGCAGTTGGGTACAGCACTTTCAGGGAACTAGATTAGCAAACAGTTCTCAAGACATCAACAGTGTTTTGTTAAGCATACCGAAAAACTGGAAGTGACAAGTACCTATTTTATTAACCTTTCATTCCCCACTTCTTCTTTTGGTTACTTTTAATCATAAAAATGATCATTGGGGGTGTCACATTTTATGTTTACTAGTGTGGTATATTGTTTTCTGATTACCATAAGTTTAACTTGTCCAATTTGAGCATGGAGAAAGGAAACTACACGGTTGATCAAACAGGGTCCTACAATTACCAATAATAGGATTAGTAATGGACCGGCCAGGGCTGATGAAAACGTAGTTAATGAGGGGGCTTTGTGAACCAAGACTCAAACCACCTTTTTTGGGCCTCTCTCTCTTGTTGATGCTCTTCAAGGCATCTTCTTAATTTAATCATAGATTCTTTTACAACTCCAGTATGGTCGGCATAAAAACAACATTCTTCCCTCAATGCAGGACGAAGGCCCCTTCTCTCATGAAGAGGAGGTCCAACCCTCGACTGTTCTGTAAAATAACTTCAGAGAGAGAGGTTAAAGATTCGTGTAAAGCTGTGAAGGAGGTTTTTAATAGCTTTAAGTTTTGGTCTATTACTGCTTCTAATTGGGTCATTTGTTGTGTCCCATGGACCAGGGCAGTGGTTCCTGTGCCCACCCCTGCAGCAACTCCTATTCATAATAGGATGACTAAAGTGAGGGATACAGGTTCCTGGCAGAACCGGGTTGTTTGCCCCCCTATTTGATATTTAAATGTACCTGCGTCATGATAGAGCACTCTGGAAAACATCTGCACCATTACATAATTAATCACATCTGTTGACCATTTTATGAAAACATAAACAATGTTTAAGTGTATAGAATTGTACTGCTGTAGAGATGGACAAGGCAAGGTACCTAAGATAGCACAGAAGACAGGGAAACAGTCTTATTTGGTTGCATCTGGATTTAGAGGGTATTGCTTCTGTTGTAATCAATTAATCCCTGAACCCAAAGTTTAGGTTGTTTCAGAATTTTGTACCCAGCATGTAAGGGAAGGGGCTCAGAAGTTCACAGTCTGCAGAAGTTCACAAAAAGCAGTTTTTGTTTCTGTTTTTTTTTTCCTCTGTTCTGGGAAAGTTAACTTCTTAAGGACACCTGGGAGGGGGAGAGCTTTTTTCTTCTTTTTTTTCTTTTCCTCCCTGCCAGCTGTTACCATGAAGCCCAGTTGGTAACTTCTATATCTTAGAAATGTAGCCATCTCTATGAAGCCCCAGCTCTAGGCCAGAGGCCTTCTTCATATATTTTGTTAAAAACTACTAAGGGGGTGTCTAGCTTAGGAGTGCTGATTTTTCCAGCCAGTGGCCAAGTAGAACAGAGCAACACGAATAGAGGAAGTTTATCTACATTGAACTCTTTTATAGGAACTGTGTTGCTGAAAGGCTTAAAGTCAGCCATGGTGAAGACTTCTGGAGAAGGTCATTTAAGACTTTTCTGTGGGCCTGGTACAGAGGGAAAGACAGGGAAGGCAGGGGATGAGAGCAGCTCCGTGGATCTGAGGATGAGGAAAAAGAGATATAAAAGAATTATGGGAAACGGGTTTGGGATTTTCCTGGCAACAAAACTTGAGCAGTAGAACAGGTAGAGCAGAGGGGAAGACGGGAGTGAGTATCCCAAAAAGCCTGTGAGGGACTTTAAATTCTTAGTAACCTGTTTTCAGTGATGACAAAGCAACTTTAAAGGCCATTTTAATTACATCCTTGATAGGCGTCTGAGGGCACTCCTTAGCTGGTTTGAGCTTTGGGTTAGCTGGTAAGAGGACCTGGTGGGACCCGGTGTGGGCACTGACAGGAGGAGAGAGGAGTGAGTGGGTGGAAGGGTACCTCAGTACCTGCAAGCTCAGCAAGGGGCAATGGTCTGAGAACCGACGGAAATTTGGGTTTTTGATCTAGTAACTGGAGCTGAGAAATCAGGTTGCTGATGTGGGAGTGACAGCAGAGAGTCTGGGGCAGAAGGCTGCGGGTGAGTATCTATTGGAGAAGCATAGTTCAGGATTTGAGCATAGGAGGGAAAAGGCCTACACGTAGGGGAATTTCCTTCCACACTTTTGAGCACTTGTCGAAGTTGAAAAGGTCACGCAAAATTTGAGGATCTAGAGACCCTTCTGGTGGCCATTGGTTTTTGTTATCTAACTGGTAATATGGCCAATGCTGTGTACTGAATTTGATGAGGAGTTTTGCTTCCACCAGGTAGCCCCTGTATCCTCACATCCCCATTATTTACAGAAGAAGTTGGCTTTTCCCCCCACAGTCGTGGCTGTTTTTGGCTTTGGTAGTCCGCCAGGCAAACATAGTAATCTAGGCTAGCCAACCTGCATCTGGCTCGCGTGTCCCTACATCCATAATGTTTGTTTCCATTATCTATTGTATGGAAAGTATTTAATGGAATTTTTGGGGATCCTCTTCATCAGGGATTTCCCAATAGGAAAGACGTATAGCCAGCTGACAAATTTCTTGGTGGAGAGATGGCCACCAGGTCCCTAAGTGGGCTGTATGTGCGATAGACCATACTTCTTGTCTAGTAGGATTTGTGATCAGCCATCGCTGCTGAACGGGTTGATGAGGGTTAGGACTACTGGTGACCAATTGGAGAGTCTATAGTCTTATTCACATGGCGAATATACAATTTGAAAATGTTACCAGTCTTTTCCATTTTTCAGCCAGATTCTGGACAGGGCACAGGCTTGAGATGAGAATTAGGAACCAGGAAGTGATTCCGTCTAACTTTAGCACTGTAGGTGTTATAAGTAGCACCTGGTATGGTCCTGTCCAGCCGGGTTCCAGGGATGACACCTGATGTTGTCTTATGTAGACAAAGTCTCTTACTTGATATAGATGTGGAGTACCCTCTTCAGCAGGTTGGTAGGCAGTGGCCAGCTGTT
Organism: Callospermophilus lateralis; assembly: GCF_048772815.1. Lineage (NCBI taxonomy): Eukaryota > Metazoa > Chordata > Mammalia > Rodentia > Sciuridae > Callospermophilus > Callospermophilus lateralis. Next base: position 806 of record NW_027512540.1, on the reverse strand, counting down.
TCCACAGGTATTGCTGAGTTCCTTCCAGAACTTTAAGTCTGTCAAGCAAGGTGGTGTGGAAGGGATCGTTAGATCTTTAAGTTAGGGTTAGGTCCCTTACTGGAGATGGGGCCCCATAGAGAATTTCATAGGGGGTGAGGTTACACAAAGAAACAGAGGGAGTATTTCTTGCATGAAATAGTGCATAAGGCAGGAGCATAGTCAAATCTTTTATGCAACTCTTTAAGCTTAATTTCGTTTAGGTCTCTTTAATGGTTCTATTTAATTTTTTTACCTGTCCTGAACTCTGGGGTCTATAAGCACAATGTAACTTCCAATTAATCCCCAGGGTCCTGGCTAACCCCTGAGTTACCTGGGCCATGAACGCTGGTCCATTATCAGACCCTATTACCTTAGGCAGGCCGTACCTTGGAAAAATATCTTTCAGGATCTTCTTGACCACCATTTGCGCCTTTTTTTTTGGGGGGGGAGGCTTCAATCCATCCTGAAATATATCTACAAAGAGTAGGAGATATTTAAGTCCATACCATGCTTGCTTAATTTCAGTGAAGTCCACTTCCCAGAATTGTCCTGGTCTGGTTCCTCATAGGTGCTTTCCTGCAGGAAGCTTGGAAGTGTAAGCATTAACCTATTGACAGACCCGACAGGCTTTTTTTTACCTGTTCAGTTATTTCCTTTCACTGTGAGTCGGTTAGTGGAAAACTCTGTTCTTGATCCTTCAGGAATGCCTGCAATTTCTTTGAACCAAGGTGAGTGAACTGATGTAAATTTTTAACGTAGTGTAGGGCTTTCTGAAATTTCAGGCT